>NW_022196898.1:87592091-87610432 GCF_008632895.1 Mastomys coucha
GTATATATATATATATATATATATAAAACTCAACCTATATATTTTTACTTTTATGTTTGTTTTCAGAGCTGCTAATTACTTATTGGATAACCAACTCTTGCGCTATTCTTTAAGGAACACCATTTCATGCACTAAGCTGCCTCTGTAGGGCTGAGCTACATATATTTTCTAACATCACATTGTCATGTCTATTGTTCTTGTTTAACTCATGTTTAGGCAGTCCTATTGGTGAAACTGTGAATGTGTGGCTTCTGACCCTAATAGGACACAGAGTCTTAGAGCAAACCTCCTGACCCTCTGGCTCTTACAATCTTTCTTCTCCCTTTTCCAGAATGTCCCTTAAGCTGTAGGTGGAGGGAGATTTTTGCCAATGAGTTCATTTGGGATAGACTTCACAACTCTATTCTCACTAGTTGTGGTTCTGTTTGCTACAAAGAGTCATTTCCTTGACGGTTGAATATTTATAATGTAGTTAGGATTTGTGCTAGCTTAGCGTAGTAGTTGTATAAATGATTTCATTTATACTGAGTAGTTAGATAACTTCCAGTACTGAACATGGTTTTCTCTCCTGGAGCAATTCTTAAGTCCATTTTTCAGAGCTGTTTGTTATCATTAACATATGCATGCCATTACTATATGCTTAGGGTCATTGAGTTATGCCAGTCATGGTTATAGCTCATAGACATCATAGCTATGTAGACATGTTGGTTGTTTCCCCTCTTTTCAGGAATGCTTGGTGACTTCTAGTACCAATAAAAGTAGTCTTCCTGGAGGAGATTTTCAGATTAATGATAGCTGAGGACTCACTAAGCCCCTTTGTCACAACTTTAGACAAATAACTACAGGCAACAAAGGAATGTTGAGAGTGGGAAGGTCTAGTCTTCTCCAGGAAGGAGCACACCAGTTGGTGACCCATGTAATCACATGTAATATGCATGTAATAACAAAGAAAAAGGTCATTAATTTGAAAGATGGTTAAAAAAGTCCATATAAGTTTACTAGGGAAAGGCAAAGGATAAAATATATAGCATAATATATGATAATTTCTGTATTGTCAAAAAGATCATTAGATGAATGTCTCAACCTGGTTCTTTAGAGATGATTGAGGTTAAGAAGCAGGACGGAATCTGGTATTCAATTAATGTAACATTATTTTAAACAGAGTCATATAATTTGAGTGCTGAACATTATTTCATTTTTTCTAATGCTAGCAGAAAATGACTGAAAAGATACTTGTTGAAGTCCTCGTCGATATGTATGTATTTAAATAAATGCATTGCAATTTATGAGCTTATCATCTCTATTTTACAATTTTTGGATAGAATTTCTGGCACCCTGTATCATATTTTCATTAGAAATACTCATTTTGTGTAAAATTGTCTCAAATTGTGTAAAAATATTTGTTCTCACGTTTTCCAGCCAGTATGAAAATGAGAATGTTGAGAAAGTTTCTAAATAAATATTCAAATGTACTTTATGTAAGGGTTTCAGCCCAGGGAGGGAGTAGAGGTCTTATAAACTTTCTGCAAAGCTACACCTCACTCTTCAACCACAGAATTAATTTGTATTAAAAATATATTATGTTCAAATTTCTATTCATGTGGCAAGAATGATTAAAGTCAGTGCCTGGGAACTGATAATGTAGCAGGTTAATTTTGATCATCAGTCTTCAATAGGCTAATTAAGTGGACAAATAGTAGTTAAAATCTATGAAAACAAATATGTTTAATGTGGCTACCTGTAGAAGATGGATAAGAAAAATAGTTTAGTGGTATCTCCAAGCCACCTGGAACTTAGGTTTAATTGAGAATGAAAGAGATGCTCACATGAGCAGTCTTGGCTACTGTCTATATCTGTCACTGAGAAGTTATTGTCTGATCTACACCTGCAGACTGAGATGAAAGATAGCTTGACTAATTATCAAAAGTGTGAGGCATCTCTTCATGAAAGACAAGTTCCTCTTACGGCTCCACCAGGCTCTACCTACATCTACAATGATATTCAAGGAAAACAAGTCCCAAATTCTTCATAAGTAATGTCGCATTCTGATAGTTCAAGGGAAGGTCTGAAGTATGTCTTCACAACATTCCTTCACTCAAAAATGTCTTCAATATTTCTTTAATAATTTATCTCAATAAAGACTTTATAATTTCCCTGATGACTAAGGATGTTGAACATTTCTTTAGGTGCTTCTCAGTCATTTGATATTCGTCAGCTGAGAATTCTTTGTTTAGCTCTGTGCCCCATTTTTAATAGGGTTATTTGGTTCTCTGGAGTCTAACTGCTTGAGTTCTTTGTATATATTGGATATTATCCCTCTATCAGATATAGGATTAGTAAAGATCTTTTCCCAATTTGTTGGTTGCCGTTTTGTCCTATTGACAGTGTCTTTTGCCTTACAGAAGCTTTGCAATTTTATGAAGTCCCATTAGTCAATTCTTGATCTTAGAGCATAAGCTATTGGTGTTCTGTTCAGGAAATTTTCCTCAGTGCCTATGTGCTCGAGGATCTTCCTCACTTTCTTTTCTACTAGTCAGTGTATCTGGATTTATGTGGAGGTCTTTGATCCACTTGGACTTAACCCTCACACCAGTCAGAATGGCTAGGATAAAAAAACTCAGGTGACAGCAGAGGTTGTGGAGAAAGAGGAACACTTCTTCATTGCTCATGGGATTGCAAGCTGGTACAACCACTCTGGAAATCAGTTTGGTGTTTCTTCCCAAAATTGGACATAGTACGACCAGAGGACCCAGCTATACCACTCCTGGGTATATACCCAGAAGATGCTCCAACATGTAATAAGGACACATGCTCCACTATGTTCATAGCAGCCTTTTTTTTATAATAGCCAGAAACTGGAAACAACCCAGATGTCCCTCAACAGAGGAATGGATACAGAAAATATGGTACATCTACACAATGGATTACTACTCAGCTGTTAAAAACAATGAATTTATGAAATTCTTGGGGAAATGGATAGATCTGGAGAATATCATCCTGAGTGAGGTAACCCAATCACAAAAGGACACACATGGTATGCACTCTCTGATAAGTGGATATTAGACCAGAAAATTGGGATGCACAAAGTACAAACCAGAAACCACAAGAAACTCAAGAAGAAGGAAGACCAAGTGTGGATACTTTGTTCCTTCTTAAAATGGGGGAACAAAATACCCATGGAAGGAGTTGTAGAGACTAACTATGTAGCAGAGACTAAAGGAAGGACAATTCAGAGACTGCTCCACCTGGGAATTCTTCTCATAGTCAATCATCAAATCTAGACACTGTTGTGGATGCCAGCAAGTGCTGGATGACAAGAGCCTCATATAGCTGTCTCATGAGAGGCTCTGATAGTACCTGACTAATACAGAAGTAGAGGTTCACAGCCATCCATTGGACTGAGTACAGGGTCCCCAATGAAGGAGCTAGAGAAAGGACCCAAAGAGCTGAAGGGTTTGCAGCCCCTTAGGAAGAACAACAATATGAACTAACTAGTACCCTCAGAGCTCCCAGGGACTAAACTACCAACCAAAGACTAGACATGGTAGGACTAATGGCTCCAGCATTATATGTATATCAGAGGATGGCCAAGTCGGTCATCAGTGGGGAGAGGCCCTTGGACCTATGAAGGTTCTATGCCTCAGTGTAGGGGAATGCCAGGGTCAGTAAGCAGAAGGGTGTGGGTTGGTGAGCAGGGGGAGGGGAGGAGGGAACAGGGGTTTGTTTTAGTTTTAGTTTTTTTATTTTATTTTATTTCATTTTTTTTTAGAGGGGAACCTGGGAAAGGAGATATTGTAAATAAAGAAAACATCTAATAAAAAAACAAAAAACAAACAAAAAAGAAGACTTTATAATTAAAATATAAAATATGATCCTAGGAATACAAAATCCATATGATAAGAATAAAATGATTACTTATTTTTTAGTATTAAGCTTTGTTATGTTTTATTGACTTGATAAGGAACACATGTATAAGTTAACCAAAAAGATGTAACTTATACTACACAAAAATGAGACTTAGGGTAAATGAATATGTGAATGTACTGGGACTCACTTAGGATGAGTAGACTTGACTTTTGCTGTTCGTTTCTGTTAATTGGATTATATCTGGCAAACTCTCCCACTGAGAAAAGGCAAAAATGAATAACACCTAATTTTAAGTCAACTTTAAATTAGAAAAGATGGTCAGATACAATTTGAGAGATAAATAGCATAGAGAGCTTAAATACAAAATTGTATGTGCAGCAACAAGTAGTCAGCCCTGAAAACACACATACACGTAGATTCATGGACTCAACAGGTTATATTTAGAAATATATACAAATTAATTAAATAACAATTAGTGACGAAAAGGCCATAAATTTGGAGGAAATAGGGAAAAGTTAAGCAAGACAAAGAAAAAGGGAGAAATGTTATAATTAAAGTATACTATCAATAATTAAAAATAAAAAATAAATGAACTAGCTATTAGTCAGTTTAAAAAGTTGCCTAATCAATTTAAAAATTGCCTGGTCAATTTAAAAAGTTAATCGTGAACAATGTGGATGAAACTGTAGATCATCTTGTTAGGTAAAATTAGTAAAAATTAGGCCAAGTTTCATGTAGACGTTTTGTTTATTTCTTTGTTTCATATGTGCATTCTGGAACAAAAAGTAGGAAAAAAGTACTATAGGAGAAGTAGAAAAGCCTAAGGTTAAAATATAAAAAGAATGGCATGGTTAAGGCTAGGGAATAACATGACAAATGAGAATCATGAAGAATGTAAAAATACAATTATCACATAATCATGTCTTAAAATTATAAACTGTACCCACCGCTTCATAATTGATATACACTAAGAATAAAGAATAAGCTGTTTTTCTTGCTATAACTTTCTGTCACCTTACAATTACTAGGAAAATCTAAAGCTTTTAACTAGATTTATATCAGATTATATTATCAAATATATCCCAATCTTGGGCAGCCTGAAGTTAATGTAAATTTGAGAAAGTTGCTATTTTCATATTTTAGTTTTTGAAAATGTGCTATATGAGTATTGCAGCCACATCATTTCCTCTGTCTCCTTTGACCAACATCTCCAGTGTCTCCAGGATTCCTCAAAATCATGGCTTTTTAGTGTTTCTTACTGATATCTCAGTAAGACCACAGAGAATGAGAATTGTTGTAAGAAAGACTGAAACCCTGCTATATTTTGTACAATTTGTTTCTGATTAATAGTAAGGTTATTTGTGAACTTTACCTCGGGAGGTAGGCCTCCAGGCACACCTGTGAGAGACTGTTTAAAGTATAAGTGGCCTTTGAGAGAATGTTGTAAAAGCCTATTTTGATAAAGTACGGAATGTTTGGGAAGATCATTATTTTTGATGGGATCATCTCCTAAGTAGGGAATCCTTACCTGTACCAAAGGACAAGAACAGGCTAACAGCACACGTGTATCCCTTGCTCTCAGCTTCCTGACTATGCATGTAATATGGCAAGTTTTCTCAAGCTATTGCCTCTATGGCTTCATCACTATGATAGACAGTAAACTATTGAATAAATATTTTCTCCCTTAAGTTGCCTCCCCCCCCAAGATATATCTAATCATGACAATATAATGCATTGTGATTCATTTTTCATCATGACAAAAAAGTCTGGGTCCAATAACACCATTAGGCTGCTTTTGTCACACAAGCCAGACACTGGCACCAAATGCTTAGAGTCAGAATCCTCAGTGTTGTAAAAGGGGGCTTTTGTTCTGAAACTCAAGAATCTCAGAGATTTACTATAGCAGCCTCAAAGTGAACACATTTACATTCCATCCTCAGCTCTATAGCTACTTAAGGTAAGCAGAACAGGCATGGAGAAACATCATCGAATTTGAGCACTTCAGAGTTTTCTCAGTTCAGTGAGCTCTCTTTCTCATTTTGGCATGGGCCACTGGCCATTATATAACTGTCGTGCTGTTCCCTACAGCAAACTTTTTTGAGGGTCCTTAAAGGAGACTAAAGGAATTGAAAAGTTCTTCGATTCCACATGAGTACACATTCAATTTCTCCACTGTTCTAATAAAGCACTTCTTTTCTCAACTCCAAATGGCATAATGCTTTTGTAATAATTGCTACCACATTTATAGGAATGCAAATATTATTTCATTCCTATGGCAATATATTTTTCTTAAATATGAGACATTTAAGATTAAGCTAAATGCTGTGGCTTTAGAAGAATGAGCAATAAGACTGTCTGGACTAAGTCCAGATTCTAAAGCAGGATGAGGACACGGATAGTACTGAGTCTTGGATATCTAGGGATATTCTTGCATTTATGAGTCTAAGTTAATAGTTCCATCTTCCTTCATAGTGCTTCATTTGTGAATATTTTTTTTTTGATCATTCATGTTGGCTACAGTAGAAAAACAAGAGAAAACAGCGCAAGGCTTATAAAATCAGGTAATTAATAAGATGCACATTAAAAGGTCCTCATTGAAAAATAAATGGCCATGACTGAAAATGGAAAAACATGATGTTAAGTTCAGCCTTTCCAGACAAGAAAATAGGAATGATGGACTTTACTGTGTTTATTTTGCTAGTTTTCTTGTTATAAGTCAAATAAGTATTCCTTTCTGAGAATGGCTTAAATAACAGCAACAACCTCATACCATGACCAAAATCCAATGGAAATCAATTATAAATTTTGAAATAAAGATTTTTCAAAAGATGCAGGAATCACATCGTTTGCATACAGCATAAACTAATAGGATTATTGAATTGTATTAGGAATAGGAGGTAGTGTTCTTTTGGTATAATTATACCAGATTGCCAAGCAATGAGAGTTCCCAAAACTTTAGCTTAAACATTTCCCATTTGTTGCTATCCTGCTAAAATTTATAAAAAAATATTCTTTTGAGACCCTGGGAGCTCTGAGGGTACTAGTTAGTTCATAATTGGGTGGGGTGGCAGGCATGAAGAGGGGGTAGACAACAGGAGTTTGTTCTTGTTGTTTTCATTTGTTTGTTTGTTGGAAGGGAAACTGGGAAAGGAGAAATTTACATGTAAATAAAGAAAATATCTAAAAAAAAATTCTTTTTAAAAAGATTTATTTATTTATTATGTATACAGCAGGCCAGAGGAGAGCACCAGATCTGATTATAGGTGGTTGTGATCCACATCCTATGGTTGCTGGGAATTGAACTCAGGACCTCTAGAAGAGCAGCCAGTGCTCTTAGCCTCTGACCCATCTCTCCAGCCCAAAGAAAAATTCTTTAGCAATTTTTATCATCTAATATTCATAAAGGGCCAATTTATGCATAACAAATATTGAATAATGCTTAAAGGATAAATAGGAAAGAAACACACATGAGACTCCATAACCAGTGTTCACTTTCAATTAGCTTTAATTATAAACAGTAATCAACTGGTGTTTAAGCATTCTTTACTTGTCAGTAGATCTTTGTGTAGACGTAAGGCCTTTTAGATCTTCTTCCATCCACTCTGGCATGTCTATTGGTGTCCTTTTTGAGTTAATGCTTAGGCAGCCACATGGGTGTAACTTCAGACAATTCTAGAAGACACAATCTCACAGTAACCTCACAGGAAATCTCCCAGTTCTTCAGGCTCTTAACAATGTTTATCTGTTTCTACAAAGGTCTCTGACTCATAGTATATGGCTTGTATTATAAATGTATCCATTAGGACTGGGCTTCACAACTGCATTTTTATCATTTGTTTTCTGTAATAGACTTCAATGGTTGAAATTATAAGTTTCCTCTAGGAGTGTATGTATGTATGACTACAAGTCCTCAAGTATGTATGACTACATACATTTGTGAGTGTAATGAAAGTATTTAGGGGTTATGCTGGTTTAGTCACCTGATCATAGTAGGTATTTATGTATTCATGAGTACACATGCATGTGTACACAATCTATTTTGTAAGAAACATTCTATACTTTGGACAGAGAAAATCATATATCAAGAGAAACTTATTCTGTCATGCCTACAAATGTGTTTCAAAGCAGCAAGTGTATGTTTTTCTTTGCTTGTATGTATATTGATGTATGTATGATTATGTACTTGTTCGTAAATATGTATACAAACTGTGTATTTCAGAGTATGAATGAGTATTTGTATATGAGTATCATAATTAGTTACTTTTTTGTTGATGTAATAAGAACATCATGACCAAAGTTACTTATGGAGAAAAGATTGTGTGTGTGTGTGTGTGTGTGTGTGTGCGTGTGCGTGTGCGTGTGCGTGTGCGTGTGCGTGTATGCATGTGTGCCTGCATAACAAAATTTAAAGAAAGGCCATGGGAAGCCATGGCTTAGAAAGACAGCAAAGTGGAGACCATGGGATAGCTCAGTGGAAAGAAAAAGAAGGGAAAATGATACAATAGTATAATAATATCAAAAATAAAATATTTAATGCCATATAAGTCATATTTAAAATTTAGGGAAATATTCCCCCATAGCAACATTTCTTTAAACTGCTTCACAATGTGGAAAAAACAAATGCAAAACAGTTTCAAAATATATCTCTGTATGTCTTAACAGAGCACAAGGGGTCATCTAAATATGAGATGAGGCTGAGGCACTTAAATACTATATTATGATATGGGGTCAGTTGAAATGTTTACAGCAGAGATCAAAATGGCTGATGTGATTGGATACTTGTGCTTTGACTTTACAGTCTATCCATTTTCATAACTGTGCATGATTTTTCTGGTTATACAACTGTCATTTTTCCATTGGCTATGTTGGTATGGATTTCTAAACATTTTATAAGTGGAATTTAGCAAGGCCTAGCATTGTAGATAACAAGAAATGGTCTATTGGTCTATGAATGTAAGTATGAGAACGTCCATGTCTCTGAGTGAGGATATATGTGAGAATGTGTATGTGAGAGTGTGTGTGGGTATGAGTGTTTGTATGTGCCTAATATCTACATCTATGTGTCTCTATCATCTATCTGTCTGTCTGTCTGTCATCTATCAATCTACCAAACTATCTATCTATCTATCTATCTATCTATCTATCTATCTATCTATCTATCTATCTATCATCTATTATTTTTACTGCTGATGTGATAAAGTATCATGACCAAAGAAATTTATAAAAGAAGGAATTTATTTGGGCTAATAGCTCTTGGGGATGCACATCTATGATGCCTACGAAACATGGCAGCAAATAATTGGCATAGTAGCTAGTCCAGGAAGCTATAAGCTTGCCTCTCTGAAGACAAGAAGCAGAAAGAGGAACCTGAAAGTTATAGGATGGTTTTAATCTCAGAGTCTGCTCCCAAGAACACATATTTTGCAGCATAAATTTAATCTAATGTATTTATTTAATATTTTTATACTGATTATCTCTTTTTTATTGAAAATAGATTCTTTGCCCATGCAATGTATCTTGATTGCCGCTTCCCCTCCTTCCACTCATCCTAGTTCCCCCACTTTTTCTCCCCTTAATCCATTCCCATTCTGTGTCTCATTAGAAAAGAAGAGGCATCTAAGTGATAACAACCAAACCTAACAAAATAAAATACAATGTGATGAAGCAAAAAACAAAAAACAAAAACAAAACACCATCATATTGAAATTAGACAGAGCAACAAGAATCAGAAAGCAGGCAAAAGAATCAGAGACTCACTCATTCTCTTAGGAGTACCATAAAATTAGTAAGCGGAATGATATAATATATTCACAAGATGAGGTACCAATACATGTGGACCCTGTGCATGCTGCCTAGTCTCTGTGAGCTCATATGTACCTTGCTTAGTTGATTCACAGAAACATGTCCTCCTGATGTTCTTTGTCCCCTCTGACTCTAACAAACTTTCAGCCACCTCTTCTGCAGATTACCTGAGCTCTGAGGGGGAAGGATTTGATGGCGACCTCTACTTGAGACTTTTGCTCCACATGATATCTGACTTTAGGTCTCTAAATCTGTTTCCCTCTGCTGCCAGAAGAAGCATCTGATGATGATGACTGGATAAGGCACTGATCTATGAGTATAGCAATATCATTATAAACCTATCTATCTATCTATCTATCTATCTATCTATCTATCTATCTATCTATCTATCTATCTATCTATCTATCTATCAGCTATTTATCTGTCTATTTTTTTTAACCAGTTTGGTTTGATTTTACCCTATATCGCTGGACTATCTACTCCTTGGATCTTGATTACTCAAGCAATACTGGGTATGTTTTCCTTCTCATGGAATGGGCTTTAATTCAAACCCTACATTGGTTGGCTACTAAGTTATGTCCAATTGTTTCCTTAACACATTTTATAGGTAGGACAGATTGTAGATCAAACGTTTTGGGTCTAGGTTTCTGTCTACCTTCTCTTTGGATAGCCTGCTAAGTAACTTCCCACAAGGGGACCAAAATGTAGAAGTGAAGGCCCTATTTCAGCACCAGCTCAGGTTCTCCATGTTAACGAGTTGTGTGAATATTGTCCTCAGCAATGGAGCCCCACTGTCAGTTTACGGAGAACAACATTTTTTCCTTACCAATAGCGTGTGTTGTTAAACAATTTTGAATTTTAGGAACACTTTGGGTATGAGATTATAGCTTGAAGGTTACAGTTTACAGGTATTGGCTGACAGTATTATAAATCAATTGCTTACATTCTTCTGCAAGGGGAGGGCTTATTTAATGTTTAGAGTGCCAAAGATTGTATACCTTGGCAATACTTCATAAGATGTCATTGATAGGACAACTACAGGGACATTTTGAAATAGGAAGTGTTCTTAAGATACAATTAATTGAAGCTTAGGAAACATAAGTGACGATACACTTAAATTCACCATTTTACAATATTCTAGATAACTCTAGAATCTGGAGTTGTTTACATGGTGTCAATACTGTACCATACTCATTTTAATTTTACAGTGGTTAGAAATGGGGTTGAGAATATATTGACACAGGAATGTACATACTTTTAGTATTTAAAAATACATTATTTTGATTTTGTGCTAATTAATCTTCAAATGACACTGCTCTAAAACACAAAGAAAATCAGTTGGAAAATATGAATCATAAAGAAAGGTATAGTTCAGGGGTTGGGGATTTAGCTCAGTGGTCGAGTGCTTGCCTAGTAAGCACAAGGTCCTGGGTTCAGTCCTCAGCTCTGGAAAAAAAAAAAAAAAGACAAAATAACAAAAAGACCAAAACAAAAAACCCAGGTAACAAAAAATGTACAGTTCAGTCAAGATGAAAACAGAGAGTGGTTCATATGTATACAAACAGCAACCAAGCCTCATTTGTTTACAATTATATTACATGTACACTCATATATACACACAGTGCCATAAGATCCAACAAACAAAAGTGAAGACTAAATCAGGGTACAGTAAAACACTGGCACAATGAGAAATGGAAGTAACACAATATTTGCTTTTTAGATAAGACTTGATTTGATATATGACCTAAAGTAATGAAAAATCTCTATTTGCTCCAACATATGGTCAATGAAGAGAGAACTTGTCTGTCAGAGCACTTACAACCCCACCCCCACCTCACCCAGGTAGCAGGAGTTCCTTTTTCAGTTTGGGAGCAGCAAGTATTCTAATTACTGATCCATTGCTTGTTTTTTATTGTGTATTTTCTTTATTTGCTGATCCATTTCTTCATCCCCCATTACATTTTTAATTCTTGTTGTCTCTGCCCATCCTTGAGACACTTAGACTACAGCAGGGTAAGGGAGGCGTGATGAGCATCAGCAGAGGATCTTCTCCACACAGTAATCTGGTGCAATGATGAAAGCTTTACAAAACATTTACATTTAGGTAAGTTTATCTCAGAGAATGCCTTCCAGTTGCATTAGATTTTTTTTTTTCTAGATGATATCTATGAAGCTGCTGGAGTCTTCATGCAAAGCTGCAGGAGGCACATGGCTTTATTTCACTGTTACTAGTAACCAATTTCCATTAACCATTTAATATGGACTAGACAGAGCTTTGAGACTATGTCATGGATTGTTTAATTCTGAAATTATTGTATGTAGCCCCGTGAAACCCACTTTATAATTTTTAATTTTATACAAATTTATAATTCTTAATTTTAAAGAAAATGATGTTAGGGAACTGGAGAATCTGAGTTGCTTCTCCATCCTGAATCTATTACTCTTCCCTAAGAAGTAGAAGATCATAGGTGTGGGTCAAAATGATAAATCGTAGAAGTCTGTGCCATTGTCCTGCCTCTGAAATGTCACTTCGTGACAGTGATAACACGTAATAGCTGCAGGTAATATTGGTTCTGAAACTAGGAAGGTTTGATGAGCATTGTACAGTGATAAGAATTGTACTCAGATAGTTGCTCCAAAGAATTTCCTCCTTCCTTTACTTTGTTGCTTTTATATAGAGCATACATTTTTCAGGTCTTGTTGAAAGAGTCTCCTTGAATAGATTGCTATGAATTCTCCCTTGATTACTTGAATTTTCAGGAAGTCTAAGTGAGTCTTTCATCTTTCATTTTAGGGGCTAAAGAGGTTCCAGTATGAAATTCACCATTCCAGCTTTTCTAGATGCTGCCACAGTGTCCGTTCATAGGCTTATCTTGGGGTTCCAAGCAGTTACTTCCCTCAGTTTTACTCACCTAGCTCTTGCTTGCTCTTAAACAGAGGCAGCTCAGGTGTTTATCCTGATCAAAACTCTGAAGTTCCTTCCTCACACACTACACAATTCTTAGTTCTTCTCTGCAGTGTCCTATTCTTGGGAAGCAGTTCTTGCACTTTGTCACTCCTTAACATAAATGCGACCCAGGTCAGGGCCCTCTTACTCCACATGGTCTGGATTAAGTATCTTTTCTTAAAACCTATGGCAGCTGCAACCTCACCATCTAGGTTGGCACATACTGAATATGCTAATGGAATACATATGACAAATAATGACTTTAACTATAGATTATCTATAATACTTGTATGTACCTAGGTAATAAGCAAAAAACAATCTAGTGATCAATGTATGATGTTAAAGCAATCGCCATTCCACACAAGGTAGTTAGTCTTTTTAATATCAGTTAGAAGATAAACTATTAGAATTGATGATCTAACTAAGATGGAAAGAAATGAGCCATTTTCCTTTACATTTTTATTTACCTTTTACTTGAATATTTGCCAGCTTAAAAAAAAAATCACTGTTCAGATTTCAGATATGTCTTTTAGGTTTTTTAAAGTCAGATTATACACTCCCAGTTATCACATGCAGAGAAAATTCTGTAACCTTGCTTACACACCTCACAGCCCAGGAGTTCTTGATCTAAGTTTTTAAGAAAGTAATATTCAGATATGTCACATCCCCAAAAGTATGAAAGTCATCTTTGTTTAAAAAAAAGTAAGGGGTAGATATTTCTAATGTGGGGTTTCTTATAAGGAAAATAATCTCTATTTTCACTGTGTACAGATAAATCATGTGTGAATAAATTGTGGATCACATTTATCTTTTGAAACTTGCTACTTAGGAGTGTAGGGAAAATCAATGTGACATTTTAATACTCTTTGAAGTTCCCACACATCCCGCACTTCACAACTTTTATCTTCTCTCACATCAGCTGCATTTTAAATTGTATTTCTCTGTAAATAACATTTGCATTTAAAGCCACCCGATCCCCTCTTCTTGCTTCATTTCACTCCCCATTGTGTTTTCTTCTGTCACTTTGACAGTCCAGGAATACTGATATTTTCTGTCAAAGGTAACTAAACACCATTATATTAAATCCCTGGCTTCTGAAAGAGTGTTAATAACTTTGATCACTGTATTTGTATAATTAAGGTGCAAGGCCTGGCTTTAAAGGGGTTCCTCTCTAGCTTTGAGTCAGGGAGAGATGATGTGTTTCCAAAGATGAGTACTCTGTTGGAAAGGCTCTGGTCTCCTTTGGTGTCACATCTATCTATGTCTCCAGACTGCTCATCCAATGTTCCAATGACAATGATTAGCAGGACCCCCTAGGAGCCGCAGATGGAATGAGGCAGAGTGATAAGGCATGCCGCCTTTCAGCTCACCAGAGAGAGAGGCTCTCCTCACAGGATGCCCAAGAGGAAGCCATTTAAACAAGCGTGCAGAAAATATTGGGGTAATTACCAAGCACCAGGAGGGGGTCTCAGCATTGAGACGAGATTCAAAAATTCAT
Source organism: Mastomys coucha (assembly GCF_008632895.1). Lineage (NCBI taxonomy): Eukaryota > Metazoa > Chordata > Mammalia > Rodentia > Muridae > Mastomys > Mastomys coucha. The sequence continues at coordinate 87,606,206 of NW_022196898.1, forward strand.
TCAGCAGATTAATTGATGCTTTCCCTGCAGCTTGTCTTTGGAAATAATTCCCATGAAAATTTGCAGCTGAGAGAGGGGAAATGTATTGTTAAAAAAAGATATTTTTATTACAGTGAACATATTTCCTGATGTTTGAATGGCATTTATTTCTGCCAGAGATGCTCTGATTCTTTTGAGGGCTTAAAATAAGACTTTTCCACATACAAAAGCCAGAAAGCCTTGATGTGTTCAACTACATCATAAGAAGATTTTAAAGTATTCTGATTGTGGGACATAACTAGAAAAAGCTCTTTTGTGACTTCAATTCTTTCCTGGCATAATAGCCTTGTTTTCCATTCTGTCATCAGATCCACTTCATCTAGAACAAAATCTTCTGTGGGTATATTTGCTCACGAAGTGCCCTGAAGGAAGAGAACAGGCATCCATCAGTCCCACAACGTTACTGGAGTGGAACATCACTGATATGACAGATATGTTTTTGGGGAAAAGAAAATCGACCTTTGCCTCCTCCTTTTCTAACCAGCTGACAATAAAGGACCTTGACAGCAACAACATAGAGATTGCTACTTAACAAATATGCCAGTTTGGAAGAAATGCAAAAAAGCAAAGTTGTGTGTGTATGTGTGTGTATGTGTGTGTGTGCATGTGTGTGTGTATGTATGCATATGTGTGTATGTGCTTGTATGTATGTGTGTGTGTTTGTATGTATGTGTGTGTTTGTATGTATGTATGTGTATGTGTAAGTGTGTGTGTGAGTGTGTACATGTGTGCATGTATGTGTGTATGATGTGTGTGTATGTGCACGTGTGTGTGTATATGCGTGTATGTGTGAGTGTGTGAGTGCATGTGTGTGTTTGTGTGTGTGTGAGTGTGTGTGTGTATGACTGTGTGTATGTGTGTGCATGTGTGTGTATGTGTGTGTGTTTGTATGTATGTATGTGTATGTGTGTGAGTGTGTATGTGTGTGCATGTGTGTATGTGTGTGTGCATGTATGCGTGTATGTGCGTGCGCGTGTGTGTATGTGTACATGTGTGTGTGCGTGTGTGTATGTGTGTGTGAGTGTGTGTGTGTGTATGTGTGTGCATGTATGTGTGTATGATGTGTGTGTATGTGCACGTGTGTGTATATGTGCGTGTATGTGTGAGTGTGTGAGTGCATGTGTGTGTTTGTGTGTGTGTGAGTGTGTGTGTGTATGACTGTGTGTATGTGTGTGTATGTGTGTGCATGTGTGTGTATGTGTGTGTGTTTGTATGTATGTATGTGTATGTGTGTGTGTATGTGTGTGCATGTATGCGTGTATGTGCGTGCGCGTGTGTGTATGTGTACATGTATGTGTGCGTGTGTGTATGTGTGTGTGAGTGTGTGTGTGTATGTGTGTGCATGTGTGTATATGTGTGCGTATGTGTGTGCATGTATGTGTGAGTGTGTGTGTGTGTTTGTATGTATGTGTGTGTGTTTGTATGTATGTATGTATGTGTGTGTATGTGTGTGTGTGTGTGAGTGTGTGTATGTGTGTGCATATGTGTGTGTGTTTGTATGTATGTGTGTGTATGTTTGTATGTATGTATGTGTGTGGATGTGTGTGTAAGTGTGTGTGTGAGTATGTGTGTGCATGTGTGTATGTATGTGTGTGTATGTGTGTGTGTGCGCATGTGCATGTGAGTGTGTGTGCGCATGTGCATGTGTGTGTGTGTGTGTGTGTGTGTGTGTGTGCATATGCATGTGTTTTGTAGGCACAGATGTATGCCTCAGTGTTCATGGGCCAGGGAGAAATATCTATGTTTTAGAGACACTTGTGTATCACTTTGAATTGTAAAAAGGCAAGCTGTTATATGACATTTTGCTGAATTATTTTCTACCCATGGGTCTACCATTGATTATGACCAGTTTAATTAGAAATGGGCTTAAGATAAGTGAATTTTGGTATTCTCAATGCAGGAGGCAGATTATAAACATGATGATTGTAGCATGACTAAAGAATTTAAGCAATAGGATGTCCATGACTCTGAAATGGAATGAGCAGACTAAATGGGTCTCCTCTTACAAAAGATGCCCATGAATCTCTTTTTATCTCCAAATTTTATCCCTCTTCAGCTTCTGGCATACTAGATTCATTCAAATATCATTGTAGAAGCTCTACCAAGCCCACTTTCATTGAAGTACTATAGAATTATGGCTCATAATTTTACCACTATAAGGATAAATATGCATTTCTTATACTAAAATATTTTTCTTGACCTAAATTTAGTTTTTATCCTGATCTTAATGAAAGCATGTATTGGTTACACATATATCTCATATGGTAGACATTGAACACATTGTAAATGATGGACTAGTCATCCCTGAATTAAACAAATGTCCACATAGTATTCTACATAAGCATTTTTGATAGATAATTTTGAGGGCCTTAAAACTTTTCTTTCTGACCCACAGGTACTGGATTTCATTTAGAAATCAGGGAGCAAAATTCTCTTGTGCACCAATCCAACTGACAGGGATGGGCCAATAAATTCTTCTGTTTCCAGCACACATTTTAGGTATAGGTTATCATTTGATCACACTAGAAAACTACTATTAACAGACCATTAAAAACAAAAACAAAAACTAAGTACAAATACTAGCTAACACTGTCGAACCCCTGGGCTAACCTAGGGTTGATTAAGATGTGTGATAAGGTCTTCATGTTAAGGGCAATATAGCAAAGTGTTTTTTAGTCATATGATAATGTTCCTAGCTGTCTTGGTAATAATTAAACAGATATTGGCATAGTTGATGGTGAATGAATAAAAACATTTTGATTAAATGAATTAGAAACCCCATTGCATTCTCCAACAATAGTTTTATTTAATTATCACTTCCCCCATTCCAAATGACCAGTCTTCACATGTTTCTCTTGCAACTAGCCTCAATATTTAATCTTTGTGAAAAGGATTTAGTTGAACAATGTATTCTTGAAATTATAAAGCAATATGTTCCCTTTAGATAGGTATAATGTACATGAACATATACATATATATGTACATATATAGGTATATATTTTACATACACATTATTTACATAAGATTTGTTCTGATTTCGTTTTTATTTTAACATCTGTGTTAATGTTTGGAATACTTTCCAAAAAGTTTATGATTCTTTCTTTGGACAATATGAAATGAGCAGTATAGGTTTTGATTTGTGAATTGATTAGTTATCCTAGCAGCTATGTCTTCCACTCTCTGGATACATTAACAGGTAGTCAAGTACTAGAATTACAGGCCTGAGTTATCATTCCTAGATAAATATTTATATCTGGCATCTTTTATTTTTTTCTAAATATCACTTTGAGGTAATAGTGTAGTTAACAAATAAGCTAAAAAATCTATTATTTACCCCAAATTTCAATAAATCTTTAATTAGAGAAGATTTAATTTTTTTATTGAGAGAAGCCTTTTGACATTAAATGCTAAGCATGATATCAATCCTGTCTATAAAAAGACAGAAGTTCTCAGTCACTTAAAGCAGATCACTAGGTTGTCTCTCATTAGGTGTACTTGACTTTGCATGCATAATACACTCACACAAAAAAAAACAAAAATCCTGTTACTCTATTAAAAGACAAAAGCAAACTGAAATTGTTTCTATTAATTATTATTATCCAGTAGATCTTAAAAAAGTATAATGGCATTTCTACCTACAAGTTATAAATAAGTTGTGGTAGTGGCTAGAAGCATTCTCATCGGGATCTGTTGGACAGCATTTCTAGCATATCCAGCAGGGCAAATACATACATATGTACATACATAAGGAAAAAGAAAGAATTCTGCACAAAAACAAACAAACAAAAACGAATGTAAGAGCTAGAGGGTACAGAGCATGCCAAGGAATCCACCTTCTAGACAGAACATGGTCCTCAAATGAACTCATTGAAACTGAGGCAGCATGCACCAGGGTTAGTAGAGCTAAAAGGTGAAATGGACACATATCCCCAACTCTAATCCAAAAGTTATCACCAATTAATAATCACTTGAAAACAAATATTGATTGTCTTCAAGGATGTCTCACTGAGAAAAAAATTATTTTTCAGGGTAGACCTCATGTCAGGCAGTAGATAGCTGACACAAAACAAACTCAACATCATCTTTAGAGGATCTTTGTATCATAATGTCAAGTCATGACTTGTTTCTCTTCTCTTCTCTTCTCTTCTCTTCTCTTCTCTTCTCTTCTCTTCTCTTCTCTTCTCTTCT
>NW_022196898.1:87610520-87636529 GCF_008632895.1 Mastomys coucha
TCCTCTTCTCTCCTCTCCTCTCCTCTCCTCTCCTCTTCTTCTTTCCTTTCTTTCCTTTTTTAAACATATTAGGTCTTTTTGCATACATTATGGATTTCAGTTTGGGGTTTGAGGAAATACCTGTGTGACCCAAAGCTTGATTCTCTGTCTGTATGTTTCTTATGCTTTTTCTCTGACACTTTTTTTTGCTCAATTGGTTTGCCATTTTCAGGTTTTTTTCTTTTTTGTTTCATCTTAATGTATTTTATTATTATTTCTTAGATGCCTGCTTGTTTTCTAATGAGAAACAGAAGGGAGAAAAGGATATGGATAGGGCCAGGGGAAGGGGAGGAATGGGGAATGTTAGGAGGAGCAAAAGCATGATTAGAATATGTTAAATAGAAAATCTATTTTCAATAAAAAGAAAAGAAAATAAATAAATAGGTTATAGAGGAAGTTTGATTGACAGTAACCCCCATATGCTTATATGTTTGAATATTTGGTTCTGAGTCAATGGAACAGTTTAGAAATGATTAAGAGGTGTGTCCTAGAAGGAGAAATTTATCACTGGGGGCAGTTTTGAGGTGTCAAAAATTCATGCCATTTCCAATTATTCTCTGATTCAAGGTAGTGTCTTAAAATGTAATCTTCAGCACACTTGCCTGAGTATGGTGTCTTATCAAAGCAATAGAAAAATAGCCAGACAATTATCAAAGTTATGTTTTCCAATAAAGATGTGGATAGGTTCTCAAATCAAGAGGGTGTGCGTGTGACATGTAACTGCACATACATGAAAATGCACACATGCACATGCACACATGCACACACATTTTAAAAGCTAGGTAAGGAAAAACAACCTAGTTTTTTCAGTGTATAACTCGTACGTGAATCTTACAATTATTCTGTGCATCAGTCATTCCTAGAGTAACAAAGTAAAACAGCCTTGCATATTATTTAATATAATACGATTTAATATGATAGGCTATGAAGTATACTTGGTGTTATTCTCAGAACATTATTACCTTATTATCAATGAGAAACACTCACTATGAATAATCTAAATCTGTATTCAAAATTCAAGTTCAGACAGTTGGCTAAATATTTGTTATACAGGTTCAATTTTAGAAGTAGGGAAGCTACCAAAAGATTAGTTATAATCAGAAAAAGAAATAAATTAATAGGAATGTAGATTTCTATGAACATTTCAGAGAAGATTTGAATTTTATGAATACTATCAAATGTTTGTGTATAATCAAGACCGTGCATGTCTGGTGGTAGATCAAAACATGTATGTGGTAGTTAATGTTTTATGTCTTGAAATGAAATAGTATTGTATAAAAAGCTTACCAAAACTATACAAAGCACTATTGGGTTTGCTGCTCCCTATACACTTTACCTCTATCAGGTGATAGACTAGATCCTGCGTTAGGTCTCAATATTCAAGAGACCACATTGACCACCAGGTTTTAAGAGTAGAGGCATTTTCTGGAGACATGAATTCAAAACAAGAATTTTAAACTTAATAATCTCTAATTTTCTGAGAATTCATAAATCATTTCTTAACTAATGTATTCTTTTCTGTAGACAGCATGCCAAAAATGTCTTCTCTTGTGCATTTGAGAAGAAAGTCAGAATATAGATTAATATTACAATTTTACTGTGTGAGGATTTTTATCACAGGAAGTTCTTCTGATCTGTAGCTTATATAAGCAAATATATAAATAGTTCATACAAGTAGTTTATATAAGGAATACATATTAATAAAAAATAAATAAAAAGAAAAGCAAGTATGTAAAATAGTTTATATAAGTAAATAGGGTTATTAGTAAAAGAAAGATAGTGACCTCTGAGTGTGAGGGTAAGTTTCATTAAATTTCAAAAACTTAACAGTTTTTGCCCTGTCCTTTATTTTTCTAACTGAAGCAATATGTATGATCTTAAGGTCACATAGAAAGAAATGCCATTTTCATGGGAATGGGGAATGAATAAATACAAATAAAAGTCTCTCCAAGACCAGACCTGCCTGTACTCAATAACTATAAAATATCTACCTAAGTTTTGATATAAAAACTATTATGAATATTTATGCTTTGGATACACTGTATACAATGTATCCTGAAACATGGCTGTCCTAACATGTGTCTGAGATATAATTTCCTAAATGTGTATTATAGTATACTGTTTTTGAAGCTTCTTTTTTATAAGTAATTTGAGCGAAACATTTAGGTATTATTTTTTGGTACAGCTAATCAAATCCTAAGACACACTACATTGAACACTCTCAAAAAGTGTCAAGTCAGGATCTCAAATGGTACTACAGAGATTTGATAAAAAGTTTTAAATTTACTTTGTACAGTGTTTTAAAGATAACAAAGCTCCAGCTACAGTAGCTCTCATGCTGATTTCTTACATTTTTACCACAAATGATACACATATACTCTTTAGTGCCTGCAATACAAAACTGTCTTAACCATCAAGTATCACATTTTGTTGAAACATTAAATCTTAACACAATAAAATGTTTCAGGTTGTCTGTGGAATTTAAAGTTCCACTTCACCATTAACATTTTCTCAGAGCGAGAAAGATACAAAAGGGGGCTAACTAGTTCAATAGATATTTGCCTATTTATAACTTCTAAATGTGCCAGCCAGTACTGACAAAATGTGCAGAAAAATAGCAAATGTTTTTATCGTCAGCTGAAACCCTAATCTGAAGCAGGTGTCAGGTCTCCATAGCTCGTTAGTTCATTTTCTCGGCTTTCTACTGAGGATCCATCATAGAATCCTAAGTGTTGTGTCCACTGGGATTCACACCACTTGTTCAATCTATTTATACCAAGTTAATTAAGTGATAATCCCAAAGTATCAGAGGACATATGAAGTAATAAATGCCTGCTTCATTCTCAGACATACTGAGACCACATGGTGAGGAGTCACAGACGGGAAGACCGTTTTATTACCTAATGCCATATTCTTCTACATAGGGAATATTGCTATTAAACAATCTGTTCCCATATTTTCAGAAGCATTATAGCTTCCATCTGATAAATATTTTTTGACAGCTGATGTGATGTTTCTGAAGGAAATTCAAGCCAAATGTATACAGACATAAAATCTAAAATTTAACTAAGGGATTGACCCCTGTTTAGCAACCTTAGTCAAATCCACTGTCAAAATAGAAAAAAAAAATACAGCCTGCCTTCCCAGATGATTCCAGGAGAGAATAAAGAAACACCTTCTTGATGAACCTACATATTTCGGCCAATGTATACATAGATAAACACAAATTATCCAGTGACCAGTTCAGTGCTCAGCATATAAATAATTATTAAGTTTGTCTTCATTGTTAAGTATAAAGAAGAAAGCAAAATCCATGGGTATTTTACTAAGACTGTTGAGAATTTTAAAAATAGGTACATAATGCATCTATGTCTTATCTTATAAATATTATGTGCAATTTGTATCCATACACTAGATGGCAAACCTGCAGCTAATTTTAATAATTTAAAATGATGTAAATGTGACAGATTTCTCAACCTAGAATATCCACTGCTGAATGTTCTTTTCTTCCTTGATAAACAATGAACTGGGATAAAGACCACTTGAGCATAGCCACAGAGCAAGTCTTCTCAGAGACCAAGGCCATAATAAGCCTCCTCAGAGACCAAGGCCATAGCAAGCCTCCTCAGAGACCAAGACCCACAGTTACACCAATTTAAACATTTGAAAATACTCATCTACTTTTAAAAATTGCATGCATGTTTTGTCTATACATTTGTTTCATATCATGTGTGATTGTGGTACCCAGAGGACAGAGAAAAGCATCAGATCCTCTGTAACAACATGTGCAAAAAAATTGGAGTCACTAGGTGAGTGTTGTGAACTCAACTAGGTCTTCTGCAAGAGCAGCAAGTAGTCTCAGCCCCTGAACCAGCTCACTAGTCTTCCAAATCATAGTGATTGTTTAATTGTAATAAAAACAAAAATCTAAATTGGTATGTACAGTTTTCTAATTTGTAATTGGGAAGTCATTCTAATCCTACATCTATGGTTAGTAATATGTCTTAAATATTTTACGTATATTACACAATGTTTATTGAAATTAGTTATGAGAATATATAATTATGGAACTTTCCTTCCACCAACCCTTCCTATGCTCATTTCCTTTCATAAACCATCTCCATATCCTTGCTACCTCCATAAAATGGATGGATCTCCTTTTATTATTATTTTTCTGCAACTAAAGCTTATAGAACATCTTGAAAGGAGGGTAAAAATACTAAAGGAGTCAGAGGGCCAAGAAGTCTGCTGCAAGACCACATATCTTGGAAATGATAGAAGAGCTTTATCTAAGAAACTTCAACAATGCACCTGCCTAAACAAGACCTGAACAACGAAACATATATATTAGCTGGCATGGATGGAGGAAATCTCATGATGTCCCATCTCTAGAAAAAGATAGAGCAAGAATGATAGGTAACTATTACCTGCTGTTTGTGTGTGTGTGTGTGTGTGTGTGTGTATGACTGAGAGAGAGAGAGAAAGAGAGAGAGAATGAGAGAGAATTAATTTCTTCCATGACTGAACTTCAAAATTGGTTTTCTGAAGTATAATGGTGAAACATATTAGTTATTTGATGCATAATTCTGAAAAATTCAATAAAATAATTATAATGTAGCAAAAATTTAGATATTAAATACTTTTGTTTAAAGAAGTAATTATTCTTTAAAAGGAGAACTAGATATCAAAATGAATTCCTCTGTGTGTATAATAACAAAATAAAAATAGTAATAGTAATAGTAATAACAACAACAACCATTATCATTCATTATGTATTCCCTATTCAAATATGGAAATTTTGATTCATAGAAAATGGAAAGAAACCTGAGTAGAAACATTTCATAAGCATTTTAATGTTTTGTTTTTCCAGTCAAGGGGAAATTTTCTTTCCTTCTCTGATGTGTCTTTGAAAGGAGCTGTCACAGAGAATGAATGCAGAAGTAGTGACCTAAAAAAGTATTAAATTTTAAAAGTTAGTGGTTGAGTGTCACTATTTATAAGCCCAATTTGGTTTAGTAACAGTCTTTTTTCCTACAGAAAATGTAGGAGAAGAAGACATTGACCAAATAACAGGGTTGTGATTGTGTTTAGGTGATTTCAGGGAGCTTGGTACAAAATATGCTTGGCAAAATGTTGCTACCTATATGGTATTGTAATTGATCCAACTGGCGATGGGGAAATGAAAAAAGACAAGCATAGCTCCAGTAAAGCTAGTATTGAAAGTTTCATATGTGCTGATAGAGACACAATAGCTTTTCTCAGAAACTTGGTGAATTTAGCACATAGAACATGAATAAGAGTGGGAATTGGATAATCTCAGTGATGTTATGTGTAGAAGAAAAGTAATTGCTGTCATTTGACAGAAGTTGTCTTGATGGTTTCTCCATTCACTTATTTTAAATAAAATTAATCAATAGCAAACATCTGTACTCACAGCACAAAACGTCTTTGCTTCCTCATTGATCAGAGGCATTTGCGTCCTTGTTTTGATCATGCTCATATCAATAATATATATTTACTTCAGACTTATCTGCCCTAAACCATGAGAAGCACAAACAGTGACTTGGAAATAATTCTCTTTCTAACACTAAGTTGGACCAAAATGGGAGACACTGATGAGTGACAGAATTGTTTTAAGATGTGTTGATAGTATTTAATGTTTTTTTTTTCTTGAGAAGTCGAACTTATTCACTCACCTCTATTCCCTTCCATCTCTCTACTTCACCTTTGCCCCGACCTGCAGGACTTAAAAAACAGGGTTCTCAAGGGAAGGGAACATCAATGACAAATTGGGATCAGGAGATACAAATGTAGGAGACAAGATAAAAAATTCTGTTCAAGTCTTACTCTTGGGACACAAAGGGCTTATATAGCTACAAACACAAAGGTTGTTGCCCAGGTGTATCGGCCAAACCTGTCTTATATCTATGGTTACACATTAAGGCAAATGGAATGTCCCCATTGTAAAAAATCTGGAAAAGAATGTCCTCATTGTAAAAAGTCTGGAAATCCCCCTATCATAAAATGCCCTGAGTCAATTACAGGAACAAAAGCAAGATAGTGGAAGAAACAATAGAGTGTTAGTTAATAGATGATGGCCCAGGGACAAAATGGAGACTGAGATGCCAGGGACTTTTGGGCCCCAATACGTCCCCCTTTTTTGAATACAGAAACAAGGCATACTTAGGGTGGCAATGTCTAAATCAACTTGTTCCTAGAGATTCCAAGCTGACTGCGCCTGTCTTAGGTCAGAGAGGTTGCAAGGACAGTCAAGTCCAGAATGGTCTGATCCATCATAGGGGGAACCCTATCAACTTAGTGGGATTCCCTGTCTTAGGTTGCCATTCATATTAAGGACAGCTTCCTCCTCTCAGTTGCCCATCGCTGGCTAGCTAGTCCATCACACTGGAAAAGTGAAGGGCCAAGCATGAGCTGGGTTATTTTAAGGGCCATTTGTAAGAATGTCATCAAAACCATCTCCCAGACCTGACATTGCCAGCTGGTGGTAATGAATCTACAAGGATTGGGCCTTAATTGCATCTATTTTTCCCTTAAGAAAGGCCATAATTTTATTAAAAAAAGAAAAGGTCCTAGAGATATTAGAATTAGTAAGTCAAGCACTGAACCAAGGAAGGGGAGAAGGTAGGGCAGAATTCCATTCCAGCAGCCCCACATGGGGTTGTCAAAGAGTTCCTGACATCTCGTCTCTAATTCTTGTTGGTGTTTTTGGATTTGGTCATGCACAATCCTGGACTTGTTTGCATAAAAACAGCACTTTTTCTGTCATAATTGTCAGGGCACTCAGCAAGCTCACAGCTCATCGTGTCACACCAATCACTCTGGCAGCAAGCAAGCTCCTGCAGCATTCTGTGGAAACATACACACACATGCCCTCTTCCCCAAATTAAATACCTGATCAGGATTATGCCATATGCCAGTAAGTGGATCCTTCTATCTCACCTAGGCATGAATATGCCTAGTTGTAGGATGCTGTAGACACTCAGCAAAGAGTTCCTTGGTATCCAAATTTTAAAATTTTAAAAATCAAAGTTATTTAAATAATGTGAACAGGGATATAATTCCCCCCCCCCTTTTTTTATAAGCCAAAATTTTCAGAGTGCAATGCACACGTTCAACAATTCCTTGTCCCTAGGATTTATAAGGAATCCCAGCAATATGGGTAACATTAAATTGTTTACAAAACATCTCAAATGCTTGACTGTAATAGTCAGTTCCATTATCTGTTTTAATCTGATTTGGAACACGAAGCATAGAAAAATAATGTAGGCAATGGTTACATTTTTTGTTGCTTTTCCTATTATGGCAATTTCAACTAGAAAGCCTGAAAAGATATCAATAGTCACATGTGTATATTTTATTTTTCTAAAATCAGAAATATGAGCATCCATTTGCAATAATTGATTAAGTTCTCAAGAATTAACACCATTATGTGGTACAGATAGAAACTGAGGACATTGAGAACAAGTCTTTACAATTTTACATGCACATTCTCTAAAAATACCAAATTATTATCTCAAGTCAATATTATTTTGATGATATAAAGAATGATATTATATGGCCAACTATTCTTGTGTAAAGCCTATAATCTCCCAGGGAGACAAATCTGCTGTGGCATTTCCTTAAGGGGTTTTGTCCAGGCAGTCCAGTATGAGCTCTTAAATGTCCAAAGACAGTCTTTTAAAGGAACACTACTTTTTCTTAACTTGAGTTGATTATGCAAAAACAATTGCAAAATTTGAGAATTGGCAATATCTAAAAAAATAACAAATTTAAGCAATTGTAAGCCCTGAGCTATATATATTGGCTATCAATATATAAATTAAAAGTTTGATTTTAGCACTTTAAAAACAGTGATTACAGCATGTAGTTCAATTATTTGTGCTGAAGTAGAGGGAAACACATGAGAATAAACATGTGATCCAATCGCTTATACTTTTATCCCATAGTATAAGACCCTGTCGAGCCTTAGCTTACCAGAGTGAAACATGTGGAGCCTGATCGATACAAAAAGCAAGAGGATTTTTATTGTTCCAGTGCTCTGGGGCCATCCCAGACCATAAGGAGAGGAGGCGACCCTGCATAGTTTGTTCAATGAGCTTTTATAGAATTTTCAGGGCAGCAGCCATTAGACACAATGTGATTGGCAAAACAGTATGACTTTTTAAACTGATTGGTCTTCAGGGAATGAACTTCCCTGGAAGTGGCAAGGACTTCCCTTGTGTGCAGGTGGGCAAAGGTCTACCCTGCAGAATGTGTCCCCACCCAGAGGTTGGTTCTCACCCTGTGGTCTGAGGAATGTTAATTAGCCTCTTCTTCCTGCTGGGCAAGTGTTCCACAACCTTCCCAAAGTACCTGAGTCAATCTTATTAAGCTCGATTGAAATTCCTAGCCTCCTGGTGTTTTTCTGAGATGTTCCTTTTTATTTGGTTCTCACAATAGAAGGACTGTAGATGTACTCTTTATAGGATGCATACATAAATTTTCAGGAAATACAAAAGCATGCATAGAAGCAAATTTTAACAACTTGTCTTTTGGATAATGATTATCAATTTTGTCTAAAAAGTTTACTATGCAATTGGCCAAATAACAATCAATATTTTGCAATAACCAATTTAATTGCTGTTTGAAGCCAGGAATAGATGTCTCCTCAGGTTTTTAAGACATACTTTTCAAAATACTTTCATGATTCTAACCTACAATTGTTTATTAACACCACAACAGCTTCATAATAGGATGTTAAAACTTTACTTGGAAATAAAGAAAGATGAATCCACATTAATGTTCTCTTTTGCTAAAGAATTGTTGTGGGCACATTGAGTAACAATAACTAACATTTGATTAAAATTGATTACAATTGATAACAATTGATTACAGAAGCTTCCTTTACTTTCTGAAAAGTTCTTTGTCTTTCACTAGTTAATTTGTATCCCCCTTGACAAAATCCAACAAAGGCTTAAGTCCTCCTGTGTTGAGCTTAAGGTGAGGTCTTAGCCAATAAGCATCTTCTGGAAGCTTTTAAAAATAATTTGAAGTAAGCAAATCATGTTTACTTTTGTTTTCTGTACCATACTTTTTCTGAGGCCCCAAATATTGAAAAAGATATTGCCTCTGAATCTTTTTTGGAGCAACATATGCTCCAAAAATTTTAAAGCTCTTTGTTGTGTAAGAGCAAAGGTAGTAAAATTCCCTTTCAGAGGAAATAGCTAATAAAATACTCTCCAAATAATAAACAACATACATTGCAAAATTTAAAGTCCTAGCTACTTGTATTGAAGCAGAAACAAAAATAATTTTTTTTAATACAATATAAGGCTATTAGCCATTCCTAAAGGCAAAACTCTCCAAAGATTACAAAGTCACTAGAAACAAACCATTTACAATTACGAGGATGCAGTCGAAAAAAACCTTCCAAATAAACAAAAAATGTATATGGAGTAAGCAGGCCAGATTGTAATGCCTCTACAAGTTCCATGGCCTCACTGACATTTTATAAATCTTAAGTTTAACTTTATTTGAATAACACCCAATAGATCTGTGATAATGCTGTTTTGTTTAAAAACAAATTCCCAAGAGGTAAGGAGAGGTGAGGCAAAAAACAAAAAACAAAAAAACAAAAAACAAAAAAAACAAAACAAAACAAAAACAAAAACAAAACTTCCCTAGGCAGTGTTTGCAAAACAAAAGAAATGCTTCTCATGCCTTAGTGAGGCTGTTCTGAGCTTTGCATTAGCCATTAATTCAAATGTAAATATTTCTTAATCTTAGTATACCACCTTAGTCCTGGCTCAGATTACACTTCCTGCAGTGAAGACAGATTCCAGGGGAGCAATTCTACTGTCTTTCTATGCCTCTAAATTTTGGACAGTCTTTCCTAAGATGATTTATACTTAAAACATTCTTTATAATCTTGATGCTGTGAAAGCATTGCTTGTACACATTGTAGTCCCCTGCAAGGTAGCAAACATAGCTAAACCCTGATTCTGAGTCAGAAACCAAATGAAGCAGCTCTTATAAATTTAGACCAAGCAAACAATTTTTACCTTTTCTAGCTATAATTTCAAGAGAAAAAGCACTTTACTATTTTCTGAACCCAATAACCACAATTGCAGATATTTTTCTAGGAGAAATACAACTATCAGCTTATTTGCCTTAGAACTAAGAAGCAGCTGAGCCCTCTTAAAAGCAGGTCTTTAGCATGTCCTCTCCTGCTGTGTTTGACTCCTGGCTAAGGTGCAGGGCAACTTAAATCAGCCTCTGCAGTATACACTGAGATTAAATCAAGAGACGGATAACCAGTAGATAAAGCTTTAACCATTTATTATTTTCAACATGAAACATAGAATAACAGTCATTCGGACAACGAAACAAAAACAGACACAAATTGACACATGGACAGATTGGTGCACCAAGGACAGACAACACAGATAGGGTAAAGAACTTGATGTAACCAGAACTAAGGGTGTCTACTGTAGGGGCCAGAGAGGATGCAGGACGTCTCCCGATTTCCTTCTGTCCCTAGAAGAGCTCCAAAATCCATTTTCCTTCTTCCTTGATCTCTCTTTCCCATGTCATTTGTATATCTAGCATCTCCCCCGCCCCCTTTTTGATTTTTTTTTTTTGTTAATTTTAAGCCCTTCTCTTGCTTGATGGAGTTCTTGACTACGGACAAATCTATTTAACAAAATCAAAAAAATGCAAGTAAGTCATGTATTTTAAATTTTATCACTCATGCCTTTAAAGTCTTTATCAAACCTTCCACAAATAATTCATGGCTACTCAATGCCTGTCCCATGATCACTGCAAACTTACCAGGATCCCTAGTTGAAGTGGCAGGCTCCCCACAAGATGTCTTTCACACAAAATTCGTTGGCCAACCAAAAACACTGCGGTTATCTTCACTGGTCCCCTCATACTTGAGCTCCACTTCTGAGTGCCAGCTGCCCCGACCTGAAAGACTTAAACAACAGGGTTCTCAAGGGAAGGGAACAACAACAACAAATTGGGATCAGGAGATGCAAAGGAAGGAGACATCACAAAAAAATTCTGTTCAAGTCTCAGTTTACTCTAGGGACACAAAGGGCTTAAAATAGCTATAAACCACAAAGGTATTTGCCCAGGTGCATGGGCCAAACTGGTGTTATCACTATGGTTACACATTAATGAAAATGGAATATCCCTTATAAAATGTCTGGAAAGGAATGTCCTCATTGAAAAAAGTCTGAAAAGGAATGTCCTCATCATAAAAAGTCCGGAAAACCCCCTCTCGTAAAATGTTCAGAGTCAATTACAGGAATGGAAGCAAGATAGTAGAAGAAACAAAAGAGTGTTAGTTAATAGATGATGACCCAGGGACAAAATGGAGACTGAGATGCCAAGGGCTTTTGAGACCCAACACACCTTCTCTTCTCAATGAAGTTTCTGTAAAGAGACTAATGGCAGTTGTGTTCCTTCTTTGGCAGATCCACTAAGGTGTTCGAAGGGATTCCACATATGACTTCATCTTGTAACGGGAAGAAGAGATACTGGCGGCTGCCTCGGAGACATTGATCCTGAGGTAGGTACTAAGTTTTTTGGTATGCCACAGTACTGGGCTTTAGGGATGGTTTCCTAAAATCCAACAGTTTGTGTTATGTGTTAATATAGTCATGACATTGTTGTTGAGGAGCAAATATTGTCTATTATAAATATAATACTGATGCCGAATATCACAAAACAAGAACATGCCTTGTTAGACTATAAAAAGCTCCATATGCTTTCCTGCATCAGTCACTACTCTTCATTATAGAGTCAAAATTACCTCACTAAACGTTCTCTATTTCTTATATGATCAGGAAAATCTGAGGCGTAAAGTAGAATTTACAAAGTGAACAATTTCTATAGAAACCACTGATTATAGAAGCATTGTAGCTTTAGCTAATATGTCTGTGGGCCACTCTTCATTAGAATGCAAACACAGTTAAAACTCAATTTTGAATTTGTTTTGTCTTTTCAGCTTTGGGTATTTCCTGCATATTTAAAAGATATCATAATGATTGGTACTTAGTAGAGATTGAACTAATATTTAATGAATAAATTAATCCACCTAAACATATAGGTTGTGGTTTTTTCCATGTTTGCATATTATAGGATATAAGGGTAGAGGAAGTGAAATGTCTGAAAGAAATTTTCTAAGAAAAAATACTATAAATAGACTGAGACTATTTCAGAAAGTATTTAAGAGCAGCTTTTGATAGCATATAAAATGCATGGATTCAAAAATGGTGAAAACAATCTTATTGCTACTTTAATATAAAAGTATAGCTTATTAGATTCATGATTTATAAGACAACAAAATTTATTATTTTAGTACTCTTTTGTGTACCATAATACATTATTTTGATTTTTACCATGTCTCTAAGCATAAAGCTGAAAGAACAACACTGCTTCAGTGAAAGAAAATAGCATACTCAGGACTAAATGTTTCATCAGTTTTGCTCAGCACCTAGTAATAAAATAATCAGGTAGGATCTGAGTCACCTGAATTACATCTTGGCACAATTTCAGTTTTGAAGAAACAGAATACCTTTGAAAATTGTCATTTTAAAGTAAAACACTGAGGGGTCAAAAGTCCCTTTTAACTTGAGCATAGGTGTGAGGATGCTCAAGTGCCCCAGTATACATGTAAAAGACAGAGGAAAGTGAGTGACTTCTGACATAATGTAAACGGCAGAAGTTGAAATTGGGTTATCAATTATGGCAGCAGGTACTTTTACCTACTGAACCATCACTGGTTGGTGAACTATCAGTGTGATTTGTTCCTGACATACATTCTTTCTATCACAAACTTAAACTAGTAGCTACAGTATTGGGGTTTTTGAGATTTTATGAGTGATGACAAAATGGAAGTATTGAAGAAAAAAATCTGATTTTTATTCCTGAGTATCAAAATTCTAAAATTAAGGTCATATTCTACCATGAGAAGAAATGGTTTGTGTTCCAAGAACTCTATCCAAAATGATTAAGTGACCTAGAAAAAAAGAAAGTCAGAAAAGCAAGATGATCAGAAGCTCTTACCTAAATTTAGTGGTGTCACATGTAATTATAAAATCTTCCCGTGTAAATAAAAATAGCAGGTTGGAACTTTTCAGAGTGTTACTATATCTGTATTTTGAAAAATATATCAGGCTGGGATTACCCTCTACTGCAGAGTGGAAGAGACAGCTCATCTTGCATTCTAGAGAGGAAAGATGTCCATGTGCACACTGGGATTATTACTGTCAGTTTACAGGTAAAGAAATGAAAGTGCAGAACAATTCCAAATACTCAAAAAATCAATAAAAATTATTTAATAAGTCATTTCTCTTAAGCTCTACATTTTTTTGAATTTTTTATTTGATATTTTTCTTTATTTACATTTTAAATGTTATCCTCTTTCCTTGTTTCCCCTCTGAAAACCCCCTATCCCATACTCCCTCCTCTTGCTTCTATGAGGGTGTTTCCCACCCACCCAACCACTCCCACTTCCCCATCTTGGCATTCTCTACACTGGGGCATCAAACTTTCATAGGACCAAGGGCCTCTCCTCTCTTTGATGTCCAACAAGAACATCCTCTGCTACATATGCGGCTGGACCCATTGGTCCCTCCATGTATATCCTTTGGCTGGTGGTTTAGTCCCTGGGAGTTCTGGGGGGAGTCTGTTTGGTTGATATTGTTTTCTTCCTATAGTGTTGCAAACCCCTTCAGCTCTTTCAGTCCTTTCTCTAATTCTTCCATTGGGGACACCATGCTCAGTCCAATGGTTGGCTTTGAGCATCCACCCCTGTATTTGTCAAACTCTAGCAGAGCCTCTCAGGAGACAACCATATCAGACTCCTGTCAGCAAACACTTCTTGTCATCCACAATAGTGTCTGGGTAACTGTATATGGACAGAAGATGTGGTACATTTACATAATGGTATAGTACTCAGCTATTAAAAACAATTACTTCATGAAATTCTTAGGCAAATGAATGGCTAACTAGAAAATATCATCCTGAGTGAGGTATCCCAGTCACAAAAGAACACACATGGTATGCACTCACTGATAACTGAATATTAGCCCTAAAAGTCAGTATACTAAAGACTCAATTCACAGATCACATGAAGCCTAAAAAGAAGGAAGACCAAAGTATGGATACTTTGGTCCTTCTTAGAAGGGAGAACAAAATACCCAGGGGAGGAAATACAGAGACCGAGTGTGGAGCAGACACTGAAGGATAAGTTCTACTTTTTTGATTCAAATGATAGCAATGAATCCACAAGGGTAAATTGGTCAGTTCCTACCTCCTATTGTTCTCAAACTCAAGAATGTCACTCAAGGTTTACTTTGTAACAAATAAAAAAACACTTTCAGATTATTCATATTTAAATCTAAATTAAATTTATTAAGGTGAAAACTGTTATCAGACATTATTAACTTCCAAACAAAATGGAAAAAATTTGATGTTCTAAATTTATACCCACAATACACACACACACACACACACACGTATTCATTCACCTAAATTATACCTATTCATGGGCACAACTTCCCTTGACCAACATCTTTTCCTTTTTCTGCATCAAAACAAGAAAAAAACTATGCTTATGTGGGTCCATCCATTTGACAATCTGCTCATCTAAACATCTGTTTTGTTGTTGTTCCATTTTATCTTTTCACCTCTTGTGGCTTATGAGAGAACTTTTGTTTTATTTCACTTAATGTTCTATTTTCTCAACTTTATTCAGACAGTGACCAATATTGTGGAGTAATCAGATTGTCTTTTATGTTTTTATATTAAAATTGTTATGGTTTGCATTTCAATTCCTTCTTTATTCTGTGTTCATTTGGGTTTATTTTTATCTATGTTAACATGATTCCACTTGGATATGTACCATTTAGAATTTGATACCAACAGGGATGCATCTTATCCCCTTACTATGGTATTTTCTAGAATTTTACTCCAATGCTCAGTGTGCTCAGAGATCCCCAGTCTTTCCTAGGTGATTCATAGCAGTGATTTTCAGAGCCATTTTCTCTTAGATTTGCAGAACTGTATATTCTCACTGTTCCACAAGTCCAGAATCTAGTGTCTTCCTCCTCAGCTGAACAATGTCATGACCCTTTGCCTAGGTACAACACACACTCACACATGTACACATGCATAAGTACACACTTGTACACACACACACACACACACACACACACACACACACAGAAAGATAGATAATCCTCCTGTCTGAGATTTGGAACCAACATGGGACAGTCACCTACTTCATTTAGGAAATTTTCTTTTACTAAATATAATGGTAAAATGGGGTGATCATGGTGAGTTTTGTTTTCTCATTGCTTGTCTTGTTGGATAGCAGACTTCTTATGAAAAAGCTTGGTCTAGTTCAGCTTATTATGATGAACAACATAGGACGAAGTTGTGTTTGCTACCTATTTCAGGGTAGAGATCTGTAACTTTAATTTTTTCAAATTCTACTTTTAATAATGGTTCTTAAATGTTTTAACCTCCCTTCTAGCCCACCTCTCACCAGAGGTAGTAGAAACGAAAGGATGTGGGGGAAGTGGACCTGTTTAGAAATGGACCTTTGAAGCAAATTCTATCTGCTTTGTTAGGAAATCATCTGTTTAGTGTTATGGATTTAGTCAAATGCCACTTGTATTATGTTAATCTGGTTCCCAAAATTGCATGAGAATCTACACATCCACACGTAACTCACTGAGGGAACCCTGCCCCCCGTTAGTTTTGATTAGTAAATAAGTGGCCCAGTCATTGAGCGGATTAAGGCGTATTAAAATATAAAGGCTGCGTGTTCAGTTCACAGGTCTGCAGCAGCAGCTGGATCCACTAGCAAGCACTTCACGGATACACCAGCAGTCCAATTCAGTAGAATCAGGATAGCAAACACGAATCAGCAGCAGTGGCACTGTTTAGCAGAGACGTCTAGGCCTCAGCCTTTGCACTAGTTAACAGTAGGGACCAAGGCCAACAGGAATGCCAGCAAAACTCAGCTGTCTCTCTCAGTGAAGGGAACAGTGAAGTGAAGATCAACAAGCGTGGCAGCTAGCTCTACCAGCAAGCCCAAGCTCAGGCCTCCATCACTGTCCTTTGAGTTTTGATTAGACTCCCTATGAGCATCATGTGTCCTTCACTGGTCTTCAATCACTACCTATATTACCTCAACAGTGTGTCTTGCCTCAGTGGACATCACTCTGCCAATCAGTCCGAGTCTGAGGAAGCAGCAAGGAACTGCAGCACACCACCAGAAGTTTTGGGATACATTTCTCTCTGTGGAGTCCCAGAAAATGGAGCTCAATTTCACAATGTAAGGCAGACCAATTCATGTGTGTTATTAAGGAAGAACCCTTCATCATGTGTCCTTTCACAGGCGTGCCTTAGTAGAACATCATTTTGCCTGTGTGTGTTCTTCATGAAACGTTCTTCATGCCTTTGCTTCAGCAAAACACTATCCAATACAACTTAAGTTTCCACTTCAGCAATCTGTTCCATATGGTCCAGTATGATCAAAAGGTTTTCAAGTTGTTTAGTAGATGTTGTGATTTAAGGGATGTAAGAACTGATAGATTTCCTAGCTACTCTAGGCATGTGGTTCTCAGTGACCACAGTCAGGCTTCACTGTTCCTACAACCATGAGTCCCCCAGCTCCTTTCCTCTCCCCCAGCCTCATACTTGCCTTGTGCCTTATGGGCCCACTTCTGCAGCACTCCATACCAGGTGCACAGAGGAAAGAATTTGCAACAGTGTTTTACCTCAGGCCTCTCTTAACCTCTGAACATGCTACTACTGAAAAAAGTAATGACTATAATGTGTAACAGGAGAATAGAATAAAGGTTTTTTAATAAATGCTAAATGAATAAAACCATATATGTAAAAGGATGTGTCAATGACATAATTCAAATAATAAGAGAATGAAAGAGTTAAGGTGCCTGGAGATGAGCCAGAGAAATGGAAAGTGCAAACATGAATTCTGAGAGATGGCTTAGTGGCTGGGCTATATAGAGATTTGTAGATATTTTTTTTCTAAGTGTAGTACTCAATCTATGAATCCTGATAACTCTTCTTTAAAATCTGAAGCTTCAATACTTAACCAGAAACCAATTTAATAAAGGTCTATAATTTGATAAGTTCACAGTGTAAGACATATCTCAGTTATAAGACTTTGGTCGGCTATGGAAAGAATATACCAGTAATGAAGAATCAAGGTTAATTTCAAAATTATGTGCTTTTTCAATAAATGAGACAATTATTCACCTGGAGAATGCTCTAGGAAAAGTGTGCTTCACAGAGGGTGTTTGTGGGAATGTGTACATAAAAGGTATATGTGTGTGTGTGTTTCATGTGCTTTTTATTTGATAGAACAGTAGAGATCTGTGTATATGTATGATGTGTCTGAATTACAATTACTATGGTTTAGAAATCTCACAGAGGTGATTTGAAAGTTTAGAACTCTAGAAAGTAGGTAACTGGAATAATGGAGAAGGGAAATTATAGTAAATTAGAAAAACATTACATTAATACTACAAGAAAATGATAACAGAATCCATAATATTGTTATGTGTATGAATTTAAATCTCAAGAATTAAGAGTCAATTAAGAAAATGTAAAAATAATTAAACCTAATGAAAAGTGTTTGAAAGAGTGATCAGAGATTATTCTAAAATTTGCACTTTGTGTGTTACAATATACTTAGTAAGATCTAGAGAAAATTTCAAACTGAATGTCCATGATAAAAAGTAACTTTGTACATGCTATGTGTCCATTGTGTTGTTTATAAATAAATTTTACTCTGTTGTTGGAAATGAAAGGTCCTGTGTGTGAAGAAACTAGTTGAGTAATGAATATACAACTCCAGTTTTCACGTGCTCTGTTTAATTCTACTTCTAATAAACGCAAAGAGTTTATTTAAGTCAATATTTTACCTCACAGCGCTGCCTAAACATTGGTTTACTGGCAGCAGGCCCAGGAATGTATTCTTAGAAAACAAACAAAACCTGGAGAAAAGAGTGAGATGTTAATTTAAATGGTTAGAAATTTTCTTTATTATAGCTAAATAAAAAGTAGCTTCTGTTTTGATGGAGAAAAGAGTGATTTGACACAACAGGATATACTGAAATTACATGGAAAAGAATAATAAGCATTAACATGGCATGATCCTAATTCTATACAAAAGGTTACCTGGCTTATAGCCATATAATTATAACATTTAGAAAAATAAGGTTAGTATTCATAATGAAGCCTGAAGTATAACAACTAATATGTTAAAACTTATTCTTATATTCTGGCCATTTATTGTTCTGTGAGCCTTCATTGCTACTTTCACACTACACAGATTCTTGCCATAGAAAATTCTAATCATCTCCCAGCTGTCCAGAATAGAGCAGCTAACAATTTAGCAGAATCAGCAATAGATTCTCTGTATTCTAACTCTCAGTTACCATACCTGTCCTTATTCATAGTTGCTCATGGAAAGCAAAATGTCAGACCCCCCCTTTTTTCCTATTTTGCACCTCACACAAGGAAACAGCAGATCTAGTAGGAATAAAACAACAGTTGCAACAGAGAAGTATTAAATTAAACGACCACCTATGGACTATCCAACATTTAAGTCTATAAAACATTAAATGCATGAGTAAAATGAGATTCAATCAACATTACAGAATGCCTTAAATACATATCAGAGCATATGGGTATTATCAGTATACAGCTATACTGAGGATTGTAATTTTACAAATTGGAGACTAATGCACATGGACACAAATGAGTGCTATTTAATTTAAAATTTTATTTAGTTTAAAAATTAAATGCTGCTTCCACTTAAACCTTGCAACTTGAAACATACCTATACCTATTTTCTGATACGTGTTTATATTTTACTTATAAGTATAAACATTAAAGGCAGCTTCAGTTTGAACCTTGCAACTTACAACAACCCCTACTTATATTTTCCTTATAAGTATATTTTATTTTACTTATAGGTATACATAACTATCATTTTCTTTAATAGAGTCTCTGAGAAAAAGTTCAAACTCCTTTATAAATGTTCTCCAGTGCATGAGCTACATGTATACCCAATAGTAGAAAGGATAAGTATTTTTTTTATTATTTGTCAGAATGTCATACATATGTACTGTATTTAACCCTTTCTACTCCTCTCACTTCCACTGCAATATCTCCTGTGTGTCTCACCCCTAGTGTACTACTGTCTATATCTATGAAGACATATAGATCTTGCTTAGTTAATTCAGTGTTACTCTTATATCTGTGTGTTTAGGGCTAGCCTTTTGGGGCAGGATAATCTATTAATGTGAAGCTAATCTCTGAAGACTGAATATCTTTCCCTCAACAGACATTGACTGTATTTCTTTTTTTTTAAATATTTTTTGTTGATTCTTTAGAAATTTCACATCATGCCTCTTGATCATACTTTTTCCCCAATCTTTCTAAATCTACCCTCACCCTTGTGACCTCCTCCTCCAAAAGAAAATAATTTTTAAAAGGTTCAATTTGTGTTATCTATATAGTCAGTGTTGCATGGTCAATGCCTCAATGGCCTGCATTTTAAATAGAACTGAGTCTTTCCCTTCTCCCATCTTCACTAGAAGGGATCAACTATGGAGAACTAACTTCTGGATGCGTTTTACACTTTTAAAGGTTTCTCTTTCATGGCTTCCTCTTTAGACTGCTACAATTTTTTGAGAGAATGTGAGTTGGGATGAGGGTAGGAGTTGTCACAGATGCCTTCTATGTCCCTGTTTCTTAACCTTGTGTCTGTATTCATCAATATTCACTGTAAAAATGGCTTTCTTGTTCTTTAGAGTCAGCAGAGGCACCAATCAAGAACTTCTATATGGTTTCTGGCAATTGTACACACCATGAACATAGCCTGGCTACAGTAGGCTGAAAGCCAGACGAGGTCCTCAGAGGCAGCATTGACTGTGAGTATCACCACAAAATCAGATGGCAGTGCAAGCTACTCATATCAAGATGACCCATGATGGTAACCAATCTATGGACTCAACATGCCTCCAAGCTGCAACACAGACCATGGACACCTTAGTGGTCCTTGGTTACCACTAAAATGGGCCACAGATATCAACACAGAGCCTGGCTCCAGACATGATCCTCAGTATCAGAAAGGATCCAGACATCCCCATATCAGGGTAGTCCATTCACATCAGCTTGGTCCTCACAGCGATTGCACATAACTTTGCTTTTCTAGTTCAGCCTCTTTCCACAGTGTTTATGTACTGTCTTTCTGTATTTTCCATTTCTCCATCACAGATTTGTGCCTTGTGCTGGCTTCTGCTGTTGCTGTTGCAAAGGCAGGATACCCTGGTGGCTTCTAGTCATAACATTATTCATAGTTTATAAGACTTTATATCCATGGGTCTTATTAGATTCTGCTTTCCACATTGACATGTCAGCTGATATTGTCATTTTGCTGGTCTTCTTTAGAAAACCATCTTGTTAAATGTTAATGGGTGTGGTCTCTCTACCATGCCTAAGAGAAGCTATCTTACAGAAGATGCCCTGGGTCTTTTGCACTTACCATCTTCTCTTACTTTCAGATGTTCTCTAAGGTTTGGTTGTATTGTAGATGTAATATTTGAAGTTATGCATCTCACAGTTAGCTGTATGACCACTTGTGTATATCTTTGAACTCAGTCTGTCACTCAAATAATCTTCTTTGATAAGGGATAAAAGTTACACCTATCTGTGAGTGTAAGGATAAGTATTAAGAATGCAATTAGAAATTATATTGGTTTGGGAAGGTGGCAGTAGTAGGCATCTATCACTAAGCATAAAAAACAATTCCAAAAATTGAATGTGCCTGAAAGACATCCATGTAATTTGTAAAATATTGAAGCTATTCAAAGAAAACATAAACAGTACACTACAAGATAAAGGTGTAGGAAAGTAAGTTCTAATTAGGATTCCAGTTCTTCTGGAATTCCAGCAATTGACAAGTAACATTATAAAATTAAAAAAAAATCTGTATAGCAAATGAAGCAATCAATTAAGTGGCAAGGAGTTCAGAGTGTGTGAGAAATGTTATCGTATTTTTCCATATCTTCAAATATTTTGCTGTATAGTATAAAGAATTATTATATAGAATGCATAAAGAACTGAAAAAAAGACAGTAAAAAGGTGATCAAATTTAGCATATAGGCTTTAGATTTGAACAGAGAATTATTTTTTTAAATATTTATTTATTTATTTATTTATTTATTTATTTATTTATTTTAAACTATAGATTTTATTCCCCTCCCAGTCCAGCCTCCTACTGTTCCACATCCTATATCTCCTTCCTGCCCTTATTTCTAGGGGGATGTCCCCACCCTCCAACCACCTCTAAATTCTCTGGACCCTCCAGTCTCGTGAGGGTTAGGTGCATCTTTTCTGACTAATCCCAGACCCATCCGTCCTCTGCTTTATATGAGTTGGGAACCTTATATCAGCTGGTGTATGCTACCTGGTTGGTGATCCAGTGTCTGAAAGATCTCTGGAGTCCAATTGTGACTGCTGGTCCTCCTACCTGGTCGCCCTCCTCCTCAGCATCTTCCAGCTTCCCCCTAATTCAACCACAGGAATTGTTTATTTCCATTGTTAGTGTGCCAGAGAATGATCAGAGAATTCTTAAAAGAAGAAACAAAAAATGGTTAAGAAATACCTTTAAAAGCATTTGATATCTGTAACAATTACAGAAATGCAAAATACAAAATAAAACACTTTTTACCATTTCATCTCACTCAGTCAGAGTGTAATATTTGAATGTATGCATCTCCAGAATGCAAGAAACAAATGCCAAAAAAAAAAAAAATTACTTGTGACGATGTAGAGCAAGGGAAACCCTCATTTACTATTGTTGAGATTGCAAACCAGTACAGCCACTGGAGACCAGAAGAAGACTTCTCAAAAAGCTAAGCATAGATCTTCCATATGATCCAGATAAATTACTCCTTGGCATTCTCTCCAAGGATTCAACAAACTGATCTACATATTTTTGCTTAGTCATGTTCATTGACTCTCTAGTTCCTGTAGCTAGGAAATAGAAAGAACCTAAACATGCTTCAGCTGATGACCGGATGGCACATATATACTATGGAATTGTGGCCTGTGTATACTAATGGATAATCTTCAGCTGGAAAGAAGAATAGTATGAAATTTAAAGATAATAGGTGGAAATAAAAAAAAAAAACCCTTGTAGTTGGTGAGGTACTTGGACAGACAAATGTCATATATTCTTTCTTATTTTTAAGTATATTACTAATACAGATAGTGGACCCAAGTTTAAGTAAACACATGAGTCATTTTAAGGTTTATAAATTGGACAAACTGAGGAATAGTTCAGTACTATAGAATAGTCATTGGTGATTGGCATAAAGGAGACAAGTTTGGCAAAGTTGTAGTCAGTTTGTAATACCTGAAGAAGAAATAGGTGATGCCATCTTAAATAATCTAAAGGTATGCAGTTGTCTCAGTGGAGTGGTAAGGACATTAATCCATTGAGATGGATGAAACCAGAACTGAAATATATGGTGGGTGAATATAACAACTCCATCTTTCTGAACCAGCCACTCTCAATTAAAATGGAATTCTAATGAAGAAAACTGTATATTGCCTTCATCCACACCTCAAATAGGTGAATTCTTTTAGGAGTAGTGCTTGCACATATTTTAATTTTGGAAATCCTTTTCTGTAGGGAGAGACAAAGCATAAATAAACCATAATGTCATATTTTCCTCCACAAAAGCTTTGCTAAATGCCTACATAGCTAACATTGTTTATGACCT
This sequence comes from Mastomys coucha, assembly GCF_008632895.1. NCBI lineage: Eukaryota > Metazoa > Chordata > Mammalia > Rodentia > Muridae > Mastomys > Mastomys coucha. Next base: position 87,633,404 of record NW_022196898.1, read on the forward strand.
TCATACGTTCATAGCAAGTCTTTTTTTTTTTTAACCAATGACACCATATACATTAAACCACATATCCATTTCACAGGCAAAAAAACACCTCTAAAATTACATCATAAGATTTCATATGTTCATTTAAAGAAAGAAAATGTTGTAGGCTGGATTAAGTAGGATATGAATGAGCAAGCGGAATAAACCAGTAAAATTTAATTAAGCAATTTAGTACACCGTAAAAGCAAGAACACATAAAATTGAGATGTAAGCGACAGGGGGGATGCATGCTACAATTCTAGCCTTTTAGGGACTCAGAAAGGGCATTGAGTATAATAAACAGATGTGCTTTTTCTACACATACTCATTTAAGCTCTGGTCACAGGAGCAGCCCTTATATAAGGAAAGTTTGTCGCCTCTATTCTTACATTTTCCTGGAGCTGATGAGGAGATTAGAAGATGCAGGAAAATAACTTCACCGGAGCAAAGAAATGGTTGTAAGATTGAACCTACCTACACTGATTTAATAAGACATGAAATCTGAGGAAACTGTATGATTGTTGCATGTCCCCATTAACTTTTTGCAATGAGATATGGGAGAGGAAACACCCAAACATGATCTGAGAAGAAAAACATAAAAGATTACTCTAAAAAGACCAAAAGCGTTGAGTGTAGGATCCTTGCTTCCATAGCAAGCATTTAAAGGACTCTAACTTGTTTTTGTGTATTTCCTAGTTATTGTGACATCTATTTCTTTTAACTCAAATCTCATTATTTGTATGTCTGAAGCCTGGAAATTTCTAACATATTTTCTTCCAAAAATTTTCCAGTAATTTACTTTACTTGAAACTAATTTAAATGTTAAGATATTTAAATAGAAAAATAAGATTTCAGTCCATTTATACTTAACTGTGGATTGTACCACAGGTTTATCTTAAGTTACATAGTTATGTAATCACAGGATGAACAAAACAATCTTTTGTATGAGCTTTACTTAGTTTTCACTCAAAATTATATTTAAATTTCCAATTTAGGTAGTATATAATTAGGCAAATATTTTGTGGTTCAATATCTGTTTTGCAACTTTATTTATATTATTCTAATCACACATGTTGTTACAAATTACTTTATCCATTTAAAAGATGAAGAGAGAGGGCAAAAATAATTATAGTATTTTCAATCTATCAATTAAGATCAATGCTATTTTTTTTCCTTGTGGTTGATAGTATTATATGAGTGTTCAATGTCTTCTATTTGTTTATGTGTTTGGTCATGAGGTCTACAGCTGATGGCATTGCTTTATAAATTTATGAAACCTTTGAAGCTTGAGTCTCACTGGAGAACAGGAATCACCAGAGGATGGCCTCAGGTTGTATAGCTAGGTGTTATCCGTGCTCTGCTTCCTGGCTGCAGATTCAGTGTGACCAGCTGCCTCATGCTCTCACAGGATGTCTTCTCTGCTGTAATGAAATATTTTCTTTCTTAAACTGAGAGTTGAAAAGACCTTTATCAAATATTTTGTCATAGCAACAAAAAATACTCTATAATCGTATGTATTTGTTTAATAATTAGAGTTGGTTTTTCACTACTCACCCTTTTTACAACATAAAGTGTAGGGAGCTGCTTGGATACAATCATCAGCTGCGGCCGCTTAGACGATTGTATCCAAGATGGCGGATGTCTGTCAGACACAGGCTGTTTTTTTACGGGGCTGAAGCGGGGATGAGCAGGGCTCCAAACAGCCTTAATTCTTTCCCCCTGCCCTAGGTGAGCATGCCCTGTGCCTCCCTGTAGGCAGCCACGCAGATACGATCGTCAGCTGCTTAGATCTTTTTTTTTTTTTTTTTTTTTTTGGTTTTTTGAGACAGGGTTTCTCTCTATAGCCCTGGCTGTCCTGCAACTCACTTTGTAGACCAGGCTGGCCTCGAACTCGGAGATCCACCTGCCTCTGCCTCCCAAGTGCTGGGATTAAAGGCGTGCGCCACCACCGCCCGGCTAAGCTGCTTAGATCTTAAGCGGCCACCGCTGACGAGTCCCTCCTGAGCAGGTGTATGCTAATGAGGGTTTGACAGGGAACCAATCCTGAAGGACTTGGTGGCTCAGGCTCGGGTATATAAGGAGCTGTCTCCAGAGAGTCGGGGCCACTCCACGGAAGCAAGCAGACCTGCAGCACCTAGGAAGAAGAAACAGAAGAAGAAGCAGAAGAAGAAGCAGAAGAAGAAGCAGAAGAAGAAGAAGAAGAAGAAGAAGAAGAAGAAGAAGAAGCCGAAGCCGAAGCCGAAGTTGAAGCAGCAGCAGCAGCAGCAGCAGCAGCAGAAGCAGAAGAAGCAGCAGTTATATCAAGAAGAACCGTGCCATCAAGGAGAGCTGTAACACTTAACCTAGGAGAGCTGTAATACCTAGGTACCTTAAAGAGCTGTAACACCTGGGTACCTAGGAGAGCTGTAACAAAAGAATATTCCTGAGTAAACCGTCGAGAGAAGAAGTCCAGGTGTTCGGTCGTTATTGCTGCTGGTAGGCAGCAGAAGCGCTGCGCAAGTGGTGGCCTGGGACGGCGACTTCGTGTCAAAGTGACCCGTAGGAGACTCCAGAACTCTTGACAGAACAGGGCGATCGATCGGAAAGTGCTCGGTAAGTTGAGCCCCCAATGAAAGTTCCCGGTTAGGGACAAGTCTGCCTTCAGAGCAGGAAAGTGCTCGGTAGTTGAGCCTTCAAGTGAAAGCTCCCGGTTAGGGACCAGTCTGCCTTCCGAGCAGGAAAGTGCTCGGTAGTTGAGCCTTCAAGTGAAAGCTCCGGGTTAGGGACAAGTCTGCCCTTAGAGCAGGGAAAGTGCTCGGTAGTTGAGCCTCAAATTTAAAGCTCCCGGTGGTTAGGGACGAGTCTGCCTTCAGAGCAGGGAAAGTGCTCGGTAGTTGAGCCTCAAATTTAAAGCTCCCGGTTAGGGACAAGTTTAGGGACAAGTCTGCCTTAAGAGCAGGGAAGTGCTCGGTAGTTGAGCCTAAAGAGGAAAGCTGGGGAGAGCCGAGCTCCGAGCGGCCTAGTAAGCTTATTGCTATTGTAACTTCTGCACCTGGGCCTTGGCGGAGCTTAAGTAACTGGCTCCAGAGAGCGGCAGAAGGCATAAGATTAGAGCAGGAGGGAGAAGGA
>NW_022196898.1:87639052-87660088 GCF_008632895.1 Mastomys coucha
CGCGCCGCGCAATAAAGCTTTCCTTAGCTGTAGTCCTCCCTAGCTGTAGTACTCCTTAGCTGTAGTTCTCCTTGGCTGTAGTCCTCCTTGACTGTAGTCCTCCTTGGCTGTAGTCTTCCTTAGCTGTAGTCCTCCTTGGCTGTAGTTAGTCCTTAACTGTAGTTCTCCTTAGCTGTAGTCTTCCTTAGCTGTAGTCCTCCTTGGCTGTAGTCCTCCCTGGCTGTAGTCCTCCTTAGCTGTAGTCCTCCTTAGCTGTAGTCCTCCTTGACTGTAGTCCTCCTTGACTGTAGTCCTCCCTAGCTATAGTTCTCCTTAGCTGTAGTCCTCCTTGACTATAGTCCTCCTTGGCTGTAGTCTTCCTTAGCTGTAGTCCTCTTTATCGCTAGCTTCCTTGGCTATAGTCCAACAACTGTCCCACTTGCTAACAAGGTTCTATTTCCTCTCTTTGGCACTGTGACCAGACACCTTATACACTTTTCGTGATGCCTTCACTGACATTGTGAATTGTAACTTTTCTTAAATCACAAGTCACAATAAACTCTTCTTTACATTTCTTTTGAGAAGTATTTCATGATAAAAATGAGAAATATAAAATAAGTTTAGAAAAAGTACATTTTTCTTGTCTTATAGACCCCAATATAATTCATCTTATTATAGGCTCATCTCACTTATTTTCATTATGCTCAAATATTTTATTTCCTCTAACTTCTCTTTTTTTTTACTAATTCTTCTATATTTTAAATATATATCACTTATGATTTTAAAGCAACATTATACATAGAAAAGTTTCTGAAATAGTGCAAAAAGCTCATAAAGTTTTATATTGTCTCTCAAACACCAGGATTTTAGTATTTTATAAGTTTTCTCTATCAACTTTGTATCTCATACTTAGGAACAATTCCTTATCATCCTGTCATTGAGAGGTAAATGTTCTCCTACCAGACTACAAAGTTAAAATTTAAAGGAGAGCATTGTATATCACCAACCATTTTGTTTTTCTTACTACTTATTTATTCATCAGTTTGGAATACTAAATAAAATATATATTATTCAATGAATGCTAACTGTCAATTTTCCTTTTCCAGTCACATTTGCTTCAATTCATCTAAGGAGAAACCTGTTACGAAAGGTTCAGGTGTCTTGTTACATGCTGATAGATTCTTTACTCTCTGGCCTAATAAAATAAGGCATGCCATTTTTGCTTTTTCTACAAACAAATGTCGACTCTTTTTTTCAATGACTTCTGATTTATTTGTTTAATATTTTGATAACGACATCAAGGATTACAAAAGAAAACAGAAAATGATACTTATAAATCAAGTTCTGACACTTAAAATCTCATCTTCTTGGGTAGTCATTACTTCTACGTACATGGAGAGAAGAGAGAGAGGGGGAGGGGACTTGTAATAATTCTATATATTTACATTAATTTCTTAAGGGGAATGTATGATGATAACTTGACAACAATGAGTAAATTCATTTTCAATATAAAAGCTGAGTCTTTCTTGTTTTCTTGCAACACCAGTACATCTTTTCCTAACATGGAGAATGCTGACCTATTGTCATCAGTGTAGCCAGTATACTGCTCATGTTCCTGGGTGTGGATTCCTTCTACATACTGTGCATCTGCTTTTCAGTCCCAGACATGACCAAATCCTCAAGAGACTGAAAAGTCAGAATATTAAATCTGCTAACATGTGAAGGAGAAAGTATACTCTTTGATGTGTTTTTGTTTCTTATTCTCTTTCCATGCTTATGATTTATCTGTACTTTCCATTGAAACACAGATGAGCATATGTCCCATGTTAAGTACACTTCTGACCCGAGGGATTAAGTAACAGAGAGAATTACTTGATTGTAGGAAATTAATATGTAGGAAACAAAAATACATTTTCTCTTAAGGCTTCATTATGCTAGTCCCCTCAAATCCAGCTTCACATCCATGTTTAAAAGCCAGATGTATAAGTCCTGAAAATTTGAAATTTAACATACACACACACACACACACACACTTTTAAAATGTTATTTTATGTTTAATTTTCATATTCTGGAAAAATACTATATTTTAAGTTTAATCCTATAATTTTTGTATATAATTATATATATATATATATATATATATATACTTATAATGTATATATACCCCATATATGATATATATCAGTCAAACAGTCATTGTATATAAATAAATTGAAATCCCTTCCATTTTAAAACTGATGACAGAATTCCTTAGCATGTGCAATACCAGTAATTTAGGAAATAATGTCCATGGATATGTTAATGATTCTGCAAATAAAACATTTACTGATGTTTGCAAAATTGAAATCAATGTGGAATACCCTTACGGACAAATTTTGTAGAATGTTTTTCTACTTGTAAAAAATTCATAAATATTTATTTACAAGTTTAAAACATTTTCTGTAAAACATTCAATTTTGTTCATTTTTCTAATGTACTATTTTATTTATTTTTTATTGAGTGACATTAACTACTTATATAACCTGTAAATAAACTAGTAAAGAAACTACTTGCCTTTTTGATTTGAATATTTTATAGTACCATTTTGTTTCCTGATAAATAATTTCAGGTTATCTTTCATTTTCTTCTCTTATAAGATATTTCATATTAAAGATAACACTAATGTTTTCATTTAATACTAGATTTTAAAACCATTTAGGTATCTGAGTCCACTGAAATTCTTTGTATAAGAGTTATGATGTTTGGTCTTGTTCTATATTTATAATGTATTTCTCTAGTTTCAAAATTTATGACAACCTAAAATATTGCTTTTAGCACACTTTACATTTTTCTTTCTTTGCAGTTTTTGTACCTTTGTGAGATTGTGGATATTATAATATGTTCTACTTGCTGAAACTAATAGTTACCTAAGTTAAAATTTTCTATCTATAGTTTGTTTGGTTTTATATTAATTACAAACTAGTGGGATTCTTTCTCCTTTGGGCTTCCTCTCTTCTTTGTCAGAGTGGTTTTACTGTTCAGTGTTGTAGAACAACATCATCTTCCCATCACCGGAATAATTACCTCATTGTCATTTTTTAAATGTAATAGAATCTGTTCATACCACATTACTTTGGTTCTAATTAAACAACTACAGAAATAGGTGTTACTTATGTAATATATTTTTCCATAGAGTTTTTTCTTAGTATTTTTGCGGTGATAAGTTTGCATAAATGTAACTCCTTTATTTTTTCTTTTATTTATTTTTATTGGATATTTTCTTTATTTACATTTCAAATGTTATCTCCTTTCCCAGTTTCCCTCCGTCCTGGAAACACTCTTATCACATTCTCCCTCTCCCTGCTTCTATGAGGGTGTCCCTCCACTCAACTACACACTCCCACCTCCCCGCCCTTGATTCGCCTACACTGGGGCATCTATTGAGCTTTCATAGGACTAAGGACCTCTCCTTCCATCTGTGCATGAAAAGGATATCCTCTGCTACATATGCAGCTGGAGCCATGTGTGCTCCTTTGTTGATGGCATAGTCCCTGCCAGTTCTGGGGGGTTCTGGTTGGTTGATATTGTTGTTTTACCTATGGAGTTAGTTGCAAACCCCTTCAACTCCTTCAGTCCCTTCTCTAACTCCTCTATTAGGTACTCCACTATGGCTGCTAACATTTGCATATATGTTTGTAAGGATCTGGCAGGGCCTCTGAGTAGAGAGCCATATCAGGGGATCCTTTCAGCGTGCACTTTTTGGCATCTTCAATAGTGTCTGAGATTGGTTACTGTATATGGGATGGATCCCCAGGTGAGACAGTCTCTGGGTAACCTTTCCTTTAGTCTCTGCTCTACACTTTTTACCTCCATATTTGCTACTATAAGTTCTCCTCCGAAGAAGGACTGAAGCATCCACACTTTGACCTTTCTTCTAATTGAGCTTCATGTGGTCTGGGAACTGTATCCCGGTTATTGGGAGATTTGGGGCTAGTATCCACTTATCAGTGAGTGGATACCATGTGTTTTCTTTTGTAATTGGGCAACCTCACTCTGGAAGATATTTGTAGTTCTATTCATTTGCCTAAGAATTTCATGAATTCATCATTTCAGGAGTAAGAGCTGAGCAGTACTCCATTGTGTAGATGTACCACATTTTCTGTATCCATTCCTCTGTTGATGGACATCTGGGTTGTTTCCAGCTGCAGGCTATTATAAATAAGGTAGAAACATAGTGGAGCATGTGTTTTTGTTATATGTTGGAGAATCTTCTGGATATATGCCCAGGAGTGATATGTCTGGGTCCTCAGGTAATACCATGTCCAATTTTCTGAGGAACTGCCAAATTGATTTCCAAAGGAATTGTACCAGCTTGCATGCCCACCAACAATGGAGAAATGTTCCTCTTTCTCCACATTCTTGCCAACAGCTGCTGTCACCTGAGTTTTTAATCTTTGCCATTCTGACTGATGTGAGGTGGAATCTTAGGGTTGTTTTGATTTGCATTTCCCTAATGGCTTAGGATGTTGAACATTTCTTTAGGTGCTTCTTGGCCATTCGATATTCCTCATTTAAGAATTCTTTGTTCTGAACTCTCTGGGCTGGTGCCCTGAGAAGACCTTGGGCACAAGCTCTGCAGCCAATTCCACAACACCCAGAGAAAGTTCCACTCACAGATGCTCAAACATGGCCAGGATCAGAGGTGAGGAGGACACAACAACTGTCCCAACACCAGGAGTAACTGGGACCTGTGGGACCAGGCACACAGGAACTCTGCCAGCCCAGTGGCTCAGGTTTCTTCCCATCTCTCTGGGCTGGTGCCCTGAGCAGAACTTGGGCACAAACTCTGCAGCCAGTTCCAAACACCCAGAAGAAGCTCTACTCCCAGGTGCTCTAACAAGCCCAGGATCACAGGATCCCAGAATCACCGGATCAAAGAGACAGCTTGACTCTGAGGACTTCTGACACAACCAGGATCACAGGAAGGACAAGCTCCATTCAGATTTAGCAAGGGCAGGTAGCACTAGAGATAAGAAGATGGTGCAGGGCAAGCGTAAGCATATAAGCAACACAAACCAAGGCTACCTGGCATCATCAGAACCCAATACTCCCACCATAGCAAGTTCTGGGCACACCATCCTACTGGAAAAGCAAGATTCAGATATAAAATCACTTCTTATAATCATGATACAGGACTTTAAGTAAGGTATAAATAGTACCCTCAAAGAAATACAGATGAACATAGGTTAACAGCTAGACGTCATTCAAGAGGAAACACAAAAATCTTTTAAAGAACTACAGAAAAACACAAACAGGTGAAGGAAATTAGCAAAACCACCTAGAATCTAAAAATGGAAATAGAAACAATAAAGAAATCAGAAAGGGAGACAACAATCTGGAGATAGAAAACCTAGGAAAGAAATCAGGAGTCATAGATGCAAGCATCACCAACAGAATACAAGAGGTAGAAGAGAGAATCTCAGGGGCAGAAGATACTATAGAAAACATTGACACAACAGTCAAAGAAAATGCAAAAAGCAAAAAGCTCATAACCCAGAACATCCAGGAAATCAAGGATGCAATGAGAAGACCAAACCTAAGGATAATAGGTATAGAAGAGAGTGAAGACTCCAAAATGTAATGGGCCAGTAAATATCTTCAACAAAATTATAGAAGAACACTTCCCTAACCTAAAGAAAGAGATGCCCATGAACATACAAGAAGCCTATAAAACTCCAATTAGACTGGACAAGAAAAGAAATTCCTTCCTTCACATAATAATAAAAACACCAAATGCACTAAGCAAAGAAAGAAGTTTAAAAGCAGTAAGGGAAAAAGGTCAAGTAACATATAAAGGCAGGTCTATCAGAATTACACCAGACTTCTCACAAGACTGTGAAAACTGAAGATCCTGGGCAGATGTCATACAGAACCTACAAGAACACAAATGCCAACCCAGGCTACTATACCCATCAAAACTCTCAATTATCATAGATGGAAAAAACAAGATATTCCATGACAAAACAATTTTTACACAATATCTTTCCAGAAATCCAGCCCTACAAAGGATAATAGATGGAAAACATCAACATAAGGAGTGAAATGACACCCTACAAGAAGCAAGAAAGTAATTTTTCAACAAATCTACACAAACCTAATTCCACCTCTTACAACAAAAACAACAGGAAGTAACAATTACTTTTTTTAATATCTTAATATGAAAATTAATATTACCAACATATCCTAATCAAATGAAATCCAAAAATATGAGGAATTAAAAATTTATTGATTGTCATTCAATGTTCTCTCTAATTTGGTAAATGGAGAAATAGGTCCAATATTGTACAATCCATATACACTTTTAGCTTGTTTGTTCATGAGTGTCTGGCTGTGTACAACATAAGGGTCTTGAAAACTTTCTTCTCCTATCTCAGCCTCTCTATTAGTAGTATTGTTTATTTCACGTTTTTATACTACACTATAGTTTTCAGAACAGCTTACATATTTCAAAAGTTTTTATATACCCAAAAGAAACGTAGACAATTAAATTGGGAAGGGGCTTGTAAGAGAACAACAATGAGTGAGACTGAATGTTTTGCTTGACACTTGTAACTCTTGTATCAAGTTTGAAGAAAAGAACTTCATAAGTTACTCTTTCTCTGAGATGAATGCTTTTCCAAATTATCATAGCCAATGAACCAAATTCTTACCCTCACCTAATGTCTGTGCCACCCTCCAAGCAGAACCATTGTTCACTGAAAGAGTTGGTGAATGACTTTATGGATAGACCATCTTAATACCTACACCATTTCTTAAATGAATGTATCCTGTTCTCTGTGGGCTGAGAATAAAGTCACTCACTCAAGTCAAATAGCTTTGACCTTAGCAGGAAGTCTGTATCCAAAAATGTTGCCTATAATTCATTCCTTGGAGCAGCAGAAATGTCAACTCTCAGCTTAGCTACAATGGAGGTAAACTCCTTTGGTGGTGTGAGCGTCATTGAAGTAAAGCCTTATTACAATAAAATCCAATGTCTAAAAATTGTTCTTATTTTGGGCTTGTAACATGGTAAGAGCCAAGATTTTACTCTCTACTAAATACAAAACAAACAAACAAACAAACAAAAAGACTTTATATATTTATGTTCATTTAAGAAAATATTAGTAGTGGTATATTATTTTAAAATATACAGTTAATATGTTTGGAGTTATTTAAAATTGATATTGAGGAAAACATACATTTTCAGTATGGCTGTAGAAAAGTATCTACATAAGACTGTTAAACTGATTGTTGTTTTATATCAAACATCTTTTATAATACTTATTTTTATTGTTATAGTATTGTATAAATTTTAAATATATGACAAAAAAAGATATTGTACGTATTGAAGGGGGGTCTCTGGGGGTAGTTGGGATACCAAAGGGAAACAAGAATCTGATGCTATTCTATTTACTTAAAATGTTTATAAATGTTAACAAATTCAGATAAATTGAAATCATGTAACTTTTCTCATCATAGTGCAATAAAAGTTAAAAAAAGAATTCTTTGTTTAGCTCTGTACCCCATTTTTAATAGTGTTATTTGATTCTCCAAAGTCTAACTTCTAGAGTTCTGTGAATACATTGGATATTAGCCCCCTATCAAATGTAGTATTGGTAAAAATATTTTCCCAATCTTCTGGTTGCCTTTTGTCCTATTGATAGTGTCCTTTGCCTTACAGAAGCTTTACAATTTTATGAGGTCCCATTTGTCTATTGTTGATCTTAGAGCATAAACCATTGGTGTTCTGTTCAAGAAATTTTCCTCTGTGCCCATGTGCTCGAGGCCCTTCCCCACTTTCTCCTCTATAAGTTTCAGTGTAGCTGGTTTTATGTGGTAGTCCTTAATACACTTGGACTTGAGCTTTGTACACGGAGATACATTCTTCTACATGCTAACTGCCAGTCATTCCAACACCCTTTGTTGGAAATGCTGCCTTTTTCCCATTGGATGGTTTTATATACTTTGTCAAAGATCAAGTGACCATATGTATGTGGGTTCATTTCTGGGTTTTCAATTCTATTCCATTGATCTTCCTGCCTGTCTCTGTACCAATACCATGAAGTTTTTATCATTATTGCTCTGTAGTACAGCTTGAGGTCAGGGATGGTGATTAGCCCAGTTCTTTTTTGTTGAGAATAGTTTTCTTTATTCTGTTTTTTTTTTTTGTTATTCCAAATGAATTTGCAAATTGCTTTTTCTAACTCTGTGAAGAATTGATTTGGAATTTTGATGGGGGTTTTATTGAATCTGTAGATTGCCTTCGGCAAGATGCTATTTTTACTATATTAATCCTGCCAATACAAGAGCATGGGAGATCTTTCCATCTTCTGAGATCTTCAATTTCTTCCTTCAGAGACTTGAAGTTCTTATCATATAGAACTTTCACTTGCTTGGTTAGAGTCCCACTAAGTTATGTAATAGTATTTGTGGCTATTGTGAAGGGTATCATTTCTCTAATTTCTTTCTCAGCCTGTTATCCTTTGAGTAGAGGAAGGCTACTGATTTGTTTGAGTTAATTTTATATCCAGCTACGTTTTTGAAGTTGCTGTAGGAGTTCTCTGGTTGAATTTTTGGTGTCACTTCAGTATGTTCTCATATCATTAGAAAATAGTGATATTTTGACTTCTTCCTTTGCAATTTATATCCCTTTGACCTTCTTTTGTTGATTTTTTGCATCAATGTACATAAGGGAGATTGATCTGCAGTTCTCTGTCTTTGTGTAGTTTAGTTGCATAATTGTGGCTTCATTGAATAAGTTGGGTAGTATACATTCTGTTTTTATTTTGTGAAATAGTTTGAAGAGAATTGGTACTAGGTCTTCTTTGAAGGTCTGATAGAATTTTCCACTGAACCCATCTGGTCCTGGGACTTTTTTTTGGTTAGAAGACTATTAATTACTGCTTCTATTTTTGATTTTATTAATTTGGATACTGTCTCTGCCTTCTCATTAGTCTGGCTAAGGGTTTATCTATCTTCATAATTTTCTACAAGAACCAACTCCTGGTTTCATTGATTCCTTGTATAGTTCTTTTTGTCTCTATTTTGTTAGTTTCAGTCCTGAATTTGATTATTTCCTGCTGTCTACTCCTCTTGGGAGTATTTGCTTCTTTCTGTTCTAGAGCTTTCAGGTGTGCTGTCAAACTCTTCCTTTGAGTCAACCTCAAAGGTTCCAAGAAGTTTACATTGCACTACGTTTCCACTTTGCCCCAAATGTATACCTGTTTTATCCATCTGTCTCCATACTCTATTGCTGCATCCTCTTTCCCCCACTGATTACCTCCTGTTTATATCCCTACCTACCCCTAGTTGACCCAAAAAAATCTATTCTATTTCCCCTTTCCCCAGGAGATTGATGTATCTCCTCTAGAACTTTTCTCCTTTTCTAACTTCTCTAGATTTGTGGATTGTTATATGATTCTTTTTCTTAATAGTTGATATCCACTTATAATTAAGGACATATCATGTTTTTTTTTGACTATCAAAATGATTTTTTTTTCTAGTTCTAACCTGAACTACTTACCTGCAAATTTTGTGATGCAATTTTTTCTTTTTCCTCTTTATGTTTTTTTTTTTATTGGACATTTTCTTTATTTACATTTCAAATGTTATCCCCTTTCCTGTTCCTCCTCCGGAAACCCCTTCCCATCCCCCCTCCCCTGTTTCAAAGAGGGTATTCACTTACCCATCCACCCACTACTGCCTCCCCAGCCTAGCATTCCCCTACACTGTGACATCAAGCATTCACAGGACCAAGGGTCTCTCCTCCCATTGATTCCCAACAAGACCATCTTCTGCTACATGGAGCCATGGGTTCCTACATATGAACCATGGTGGTTTAATCCCTGTGAGCTCTGGGTAGGGGTTTGGTTGCTTGATATTGTTGTTCTTCCTATAGGGTTGCAAACCCCTTCAGCTGCTTCAGTCTTTTCTCTAATTCCTCCATTAGGTACCCCATGCACAGTCCAATGGTTGGCTGTGAGCATCCATCTCTGTATTTGTCAAACTCTAGCAGAGCCTCTCAGGGGAAAGCTATATCAAGCTCCTGTCAGCAAGCACATCTTGGCCTCCAAAATAGTGTCTAGGTTTGGTGATACTATATGGGATGGATCCCCAGGTGGGACAGTATCTGGATGGCCTTTCCTTCAGTCTGTACTTCAGTTTGTCTCAATATTTCGTGTGGTTGAATTAGGGAAAAATTAAAAGAAGCTGAGGAGGAGAAAATAAATCAGGGAAACAACAGCTTTCAAAGAGCCTTGAATAATATAACATATCTTGAGGTAATCTAACTAAGCAAATGAAAGACTTGCATGATAAAAAGCTGAGTAAAAGATCTGTTTGACAAGAACTTCAAGTCTCTGAAGAAGGAAATTGAAGAAGATCTCAGAAGATGGAAAAATCTCTCATGCTCTTGGATTGGCAAGATTAATATAATAAATATGGCCATCTTGTCTAAGGCAATCTACAGATTCAATGCAATCCCCATCAAAATTCCAAATCAATTCTTCACAGACTGAGAAAAGCAATTTGCAAATTCATCTGGAATAACAAAAAACCTAGGATAGGGAAAACTATTCTCATCAATAAAGAAACCTCTGGTAGAATCACCATTCTGGACCTTAAGCTGTACTACAGAGCAATTGTGATAAAAACTGCATGGTATTGGTACAGTGACAGGAAGGTAGATCAATGGAATAGAATTGAAGACCCAAAAATGAACCCACACACCTATGGTCACTTGATCTTTGACAAAGGAGCTAAAACCATCCAGTCAAAAAAAGACAGCATTTTCAACAAATGGTGCTGGTTCAACTGGCAGTTAGCATGTAGAAGAATGCAAATTGATCCTTTCCTATCTCCTTGTACAAAGCTCAAGTCCAAGTGGATTAAGGACCTCCACATCAAACCAGATACACTGAAACTAGTAGAAAAAAAAGTGGGGAAGAACCTCAAACACATAGGTACAGGGGAAAATTTCCTGAACAGAACACCAATAGCTTATGCTCTAAGATCAAGAATTGACAAATGGGAACTCATAAAGTTGCAAAGCTTCTGTAATGCAAAAGACACTGTCAATAGCACAAAACGGCAACCAACAAATTGGGAAAAGATCTTTATCAATCCGATATCTGATAGAGGGCTAATATCCAATATATTCAAAGAACTCAAGAAGTTCGACTCCAAATAAACAAATAACCCTATTAAAAAATAGAGTAGAAAACTAAACAACTAGTTCTCAACTGACAAATAACAAATGGCTGAGAAGCACCTAAAGAAATGTTCAACATCCTTAGTCATCAAGGAAATGCAAATCAAAACAACCCTGAGATTCCACCTCACACCAGTCAGAATGGCTAGGATAAAAAAACTCAGGTAACAGCAGATACTAAAGAGGTTGTGGAGAAAGAGGAACACTCCTTCATTGCTGGTGGGACTGCAAGCTGGTACAACCACTCTGGAGATCAGTTTGGCAGTTCCTCAGGAAATTGGATATAGTTCTACCAGAAGACCCAGCTATACCACTACTAGGCATATACCCAGAAGATGCTCCAACATGTAATAAGGACACATGCTCCATTATGTTCATAGCAGCCTTATTTATAATAGCCAGAAACTGGAAACAACCCAGATGTCCCTCAACAGAGGAGTGGATACAGAAATTGTGGTACATCTACACAGTGGAGTACTACTCAGCTATTAAAAACAATGAATTTATAAAATACTTAGGGAAATGGATGGATCTGGAGAATATCATCCTGAGTGAGGTAACCTAGTCACAAAAGAGCACACATTGTATGCACTCTCTGATAAGTGGATATTAGCCCTGAAGATTGGAATACACGAAGTACAATCCACAAACTACAAGGAACTCAAGGAGAAGGAAGACCAAAATATGGACACTCCATTCCTTTTTAAAAGGGGGAACAAAATATCCACAGGAGGAATTGCAGAGACTAACTACGGAGCAGAGATTGAAGGAAGGACAATTCAGCCTGATATAGCTGTCTCCTGAGAGGCTATGACAGTACCCGACTAATACAGAAGTAGAAGCTCACAGCCATCCATTGAAATGAGTACAGGGTCTCTTATGAAGGAGGTAGAGAAAGGACCCAAGGAGCTGAAAGGTTTGCAGCCCCTTGGGACAAACAACAATATGAACTAACTAGTACCCTTAGAGCTCCCAGGGACTAAACCACCAACCAAAGAGTACACATGGTGGGACTAATTGCTCCAGCAGCATATGTATAGTAGAGGATGACCAAGTAGGTCATCAATGGGAGGAGAGGGCCCTGGCCCTGTGAAGGTTCTATGCCCCAGTGTAGGGGAATGCCAGAGCAAGTAAGCAGGAGAGAGTAGGGTGGTGAGCAGTGAGAGGGGGGAGGGAACAGGAGTTTGTTTTTGTTGTTTTTGTTTGTTTGTTTGTTTGTTTGTTGTTTTGGGGAAGGGGAAACTGGGAAAGGAGATATCGTATGACATGTAAATAAAGAATTGATAAACAAAAAAGCCAAGTCTTTGAAGAAATAAATTAAAGAAGATATCAGAAAATGGAAAGATTTGCTATTCTTATTGATGAGTAGATTTACCATAATAAAACTGGCCATTCTATCAAAAGCAATCTACAGATTCAACACAATCCCATTCAAAATTTTAACAAATTCTTTACAGACCTTGGAAGGAGAGTACTCAATTTCACATGGAAAACCAAAACAATGCATAGCTAAAGTAGTCCTGAATAATAAAAACACTTCGTGAGGTATCATTATCTCTGATTTCAAGCTATTTTACAGAACTATAATAACAAAACTTTGTGGCATTAGCTCATATATAGACAGGTTGAGTAGTGGAATTGAACTGGAGACTCAGACATAAATCTACACACCTATGGGCGCATTATTTTTGATAAAGAATCCAGACAGAAATATGTAATGAAAAAGAGAAAACATCTTTAACAAATGGAGCTGTTCTAACTGGAGGGCTACATGCAGAAGAATGCAAATGATTTATCTCCTGTTGACTTGCACAATGCTCAAGTCCAAGTGGATCAAATATCTCAGCATAAAACCAGACACATTGCCTACTAGAAGAGAAATTAGGGAATAGTCTTGAATGCATCAGCACTGGAGACAAGTTTCCTAAACAGAACACCAATAATGAAAACACTAGGATTGGTAATTAATAATGAAACTGCAAAGCTTCCCTAATGCAATGGATACTGTCAGTTGGTTAATACTGCAGCCCACAGAATGGGAAAGCATATTCAGCAACTCCACATCTGATAGAAGATTAATACCCAAGATATATAAAGCACTTCAGGAAAGTAGGCATCAAGGAACCAAAAAATTCAATTAAAATTGGATCAAAACAGAATTCTCATTAGAGGAATCTGAAATGGCCAAGAAACACTTCAATATCCAACATTCTTAGCCATCAAGGTAATGCAAATCAAAACTGTTTTGAAATTCCACCTGACACTGTCAGAATGGCTAAAATCATCAACACAAATGACAGTTTCTTCCACGGAGGGTATGGTACAAGGGGAACACTCTTCCATTGCTATTGAGAGTACAAATTTGACCACTAGTATAGAAAGCAGTTTGGTGGTTTCCCTGTTAAATTGAATGGAAATCATTACACCTCATGAGCCACCTATACCACTATTGACCATGTACATAAAAGATGCCCCATGCTACCATAAGAACACTGTTCAATTATTTTAGATTTTGAAAAATTGAATTCACTTGTATACTATCAAACAGTAATTTTCAATACCTTTTATGTTGGATGAAATAGTACAAAATTGATTGGAGTAGTTTGTTTTCATGCAACTCAGAGCACAAATTGAAGCAATATTAAGCAAGTAATATATAGCCAAACATCTTTACAATAATTTTCTTTCTTTTTTTAAAAAATAATTTATTTATTTTTATTTTATGTACATTGATGTTTTACTGCATATATGTGTGTGTAAGGGTGTTGCATCCCATGGAATGGGAGTTACAGACAGATGTGATCTTTCATATGGGTGCTGGGAATTGAGCCTGGATCCTCTGGAGGAGCAGCCAGAATTCTTAACCACTGAGTCATCTCTCCTGCCCAAGACAATTTTCAATATCAATGAAAAAATCCCACACAATTGATATGATGGGGATTTTAAAATAAATTATAGTTATAAAATATCAACAAGAATTATAAACATGGGCAGTACAATCCAATGTTCCTAATTCATGAAGTAACAGTATATGAATTCCTTGGATATATGCAAAACACTTATATAGGCTTAATGCATTGTTTCTGCCAATAAAATGTGTTATTTAAGTTATAATGCATAGAGGAACCAAGGGTTACAGGAAATAGAAGGGCAAATCTGTTCAGTTTTAGTACCACAACCTTCAAAACCTGTAGGCTTAGATTTTTCTTAGCCTACTTTTAATAAGGGTTCTCAAATGCTTCAACCCCTCTTCTAGCCCACTGGCCAAAGGTAAGGGAGAAAAATAGAAAAAAGGGCATGTGGACCAGTTTAGAAGTAGTTTTTGGGCTGATTCCAATTTCAGTTTGTCAGGACAATAGGAGTCCAGTTCAGTAATGTTAAGATACTGAACACAAGTCAGCAACCATGGCCAGGACACAAGTCAGCTGGAGGAATTAGGACCAGCCAGGACACCAGGAGAAGGCCTTTGCAATGCCTCTCACAACAAAACAGAGATCAGCCAAGATGTGAGACCAGCAAAGTGTTGAAAAGCTAGCTATGTATGTGCCTATAATTGTCTGTCGAAATTCTACTTGTACTTGCTCTAAACATCATGTGTCCTCTAATGGGTCTTGCTTCATTAAGACACCATGTGAGTTTGCCCGCTGTGAAACAGTCAGAATCTTCTACTTGAAAAAAGAAAACATTTTCAACAAATGGTGCTGATGTAACTGGCTGTCTGTATGTAGAAGAATGAAAATAGGCCCATATTGGACACCTTGCACAAAGTTCAAGTCCAAGTGAATCAAGGACCTCAACATCATACCAGATACACTCAATCTAACAGAAAGTGGAAAAGACCCTTGAAATCATTGGTACAAGGGGAAATTTCTTAAACAGAACTCCAGTGGTTTAAGCTCTAAGATCAAGAATTGATAAATGGAACTTCATGAAACTGGTAAGCTTTGGTAAGGCAAGGGACAAAGTCAATAAGACAAATCGGCAACCAACATATTGGGAAAAAAATCTTCACTAATCTCACATCAGAAAGGGGGCTAATATCTAAAGTATATAAAAAACAAAAGAAGCTACCCACCAAAAAAAAAAAAAAACCAAACAACCCTATCAAAAAATGAGGCATAGAACTAAACTGAGAATTCACAACAGAGGAATAAATTGACTGAGAAACACCTAAAGAAATGTTCAAAGACCTTAGTGATCAGAGAAATGAAAATCAAAATGACCCTAAGATTCCACCTTACACCAATGAGAAAGGCTAAGATCAAAATCTCAAGTGACAACACATGTGAGCAGAGATGTGGAGAAAGAACACTACTCCATTGCTGTTGGGACTGCACACTGGTACAACTACTCTTGAAAACAATCTGGAGGTTCCTCAGAAAATTGGAAATAGATCTACCTAAAGAACCAACCATACCACTCTTGGGAATATACCCAAAAAATGCCTCACCATGCCACAGGGGCACATATTCCATGATGTTGATAGTGGCCTTGTTTGTGATAGCCAGAAGCTGGAAACAACCCATATGCCCCATGACAGAAGAATGGATACAGAAAATGTTCATTTACACAATGGAATACTTCTCAAATATTAGGAACGATGACATCCTGAGTTGTGCAAATGAATGGATCTAGAAAATATCATCCTGAGTGAGGTAACTCAGACCCTAAAGGACATGCATGGTATGTACTTACCATTAAGTGGATATTAGTCAATAAAAAGTACAGAATACCCAAGATACAGTCCACAGAACTCTAAAAGGTCCACAAGCTGAAGGATCCAAGTGAGGATACCTCAGTCCCACTTGAGTGGGAGAAGAAAGCAATCATAAGTGGGGATGATCTGGGAGGGAAAGTCAACAGGGATGGGGGTAATAGGGGAACCTGATCTGGTATTGGTTGAAGGAAGAGACTGAAGCCCTTTAAGGCCAGCAGAAAGAATGCAAACAGGCAACCTCCAGAAGTAGGACGTTGTGGGGAACCCTCCAGAATGTATCAGAGGCCTAGGAGATGAGAGACTGTCAGGAATCAAAGAGAGGGACATTAGATGAGATGCCCGACAGTAGGGAGAGGGAACTTGTAGCGCCCACCTCCAGCAGGAAGTCAAGGCATCAAGTGAGGGATTGGTTGACATCACACAGTCAAAATTCTGACCCATAATTGTTCCTGTCTGAAAGAATTACAGGGATGAAAATGGAGAGGAACATGAGAAAAAGAAGGTCCAAGGACAGGCCCAAAGTGGGATCCAGTTCAAGGGATGACACAAGGGGTGACTCCAAGGCCTGACACTATTACTGAGGCTATGGAGCACTCATAAAAAAGGCACCTGTTATGACTGGCCTCAGAAAGACCCAACAAGCAACTGAAAGCGTCAGATGCAGATATTTGCACCCAACCAATGGACAGAAGCTGCTGAACCCTGTGGTTGAATTAGGGAAAAGCTGGAAGAAGCTGAGGAGCAGGGCAACCCTATAGGAGGACCAGCAGTCTCAGTTGATCTGGACCCCTGTGATCTCTCAAACACTGGACCACCACCCACATACATCAGCTGACATGAGACCCCCAACACATATACAACTGAGAACTGCTGGGTCTGGGTTTAGTTAGAGGTACACCAAACCCTCAAGAGACTAGAGGCCTGAAGGATTTTAGAGGTCTGGTGGAGTTGGGGTGGCGGTAGAGACATCCTTGTGGAGGGAGAGAGAGGTAGAGGTGTGAAATAGAGGGTGGACCGGGAGAGGAATAAAATCTGAAGTGTAAATAAATAAATAAATAAATAAATAAAAGATTTTGAAAAAAGGAAAGAGAAAACCAGTTTGAATGACAGATATAGCAAGTGGAGATCTGAATTAGTCCGATATTTAGTAGCCAAATTATCACAAGCCTTATAGTTCAGAAAATATGTGTCACATAGATTGTTTATTGTTCATGAGATGGAACAATAAGTAGCAATTCTGGGATACCTAGTCCTTTATTCTTTGTATTTGTCCACTTATTTTTGCCTCCTTTTACTTTCTATTGCACAGTGAGTATTGTTCAAGTCACGTTTTTGGCTTATTGTTTTAACGGGAGATGTTACATCTAAATTTATGCATGTAGCCATAATTATATATTAACCTACAATTTGGAAAAAAATTATTTTAAAAATTTAAAATCCACCTAGCAAGATCATATGACATTTTTTGAGGAAACTTTCATATTTTTATGACTTTTAACAATTTTCCAACCTTTAACATTTTATTCTTCATGCTTTGTCTTAAGCTTTTTAACATTAAGCTACTCATAAAGCAGCTAATAAACCAAACATCAATATGCAAATATTCTGAGCATCACTATAATTAATTGACTGCCACTTTTTAATTAGAATCATGAATCACATCTTTAGATATGTGAGAGTCAGGAAAAGAAAAGGTCTACCATGCTTCAAAGTTATTTTTCATTTCATTTGATATATATTAGCTTCTAAAGTCCATTAGGATTTATTAAAATTAAATGTAAAAGTTAAGTAAGCTGATTGGCTTATATAGCTTCCTAGCCACTCTGTAATATTTCAGTGAACAGCTGCACAGAGATAGTTTTAGCTCTACTCATGTTGTGGGACTTCCTTCCTTACTCACATATAAACACTTCTTCCACCAAAAGAAAGACAATAAATAATGAATGGTCTTTTCTTTGTCCTCTAAGATCATTTTGCTTAAGCTGTATCTGAACCTAATACTTTAAGAATGGAGAAAAAAAATACCAAGACAAACAGAAAAAAAAGATGAAGAAATAATTCAAGACAATAAAAGAAAGTGAAGCTAGCAGTTAATGAATAGATAGTAAAACAAACAGTTAAAAAGTCCATGAGCTAATAGATTAGTTTGTCTTCTAGTGACTGACCCTTAGTAAGGACAAAGTAAAGTTAGCAGTAAAATCAGACAGAAAGGCTTTCTTGGTTTAATAGAGATTTGTTGTGGGAAGGAAATCAAAGGAAATTTATTATCCCAGAGAAGAAAAATAATTGAGATATAATATTCAGAGATTGTCTGGTTGGCCAGAATATTGTGACTTGCTTTGTTCAGTCATTTAGTTGACTGATCAATTTGTTTCAGAAATTTGAAACCTCTGAAATACTTATGAAACATAACCTCTTAAAATATTTCTTGTCAATCCTTAGGGTTTGTAAGGTTATCATTTCTTATAATTTGTGGTTTATTTTGGAAACTGGAATTACTGAGTAAAGTACTTTATACATTCTATGTATTTAATAAAAGTGTAACTAAAGATAAATTAGTAGAGGAAATGAAAAAAATGCATACAATCAAGAAAACTCATTTACTTCTCAAATATAAGCAATAATCACTCCTATGATAGCAACCAAGTTTATATAGTTATTTTTATATATACCTGTAACAGAGAGACTTTGCTTTTACTAATGTACAGAATATCTTAACTTTTTTTCTTAAAAATGGTATATGGGATTCAGTAGATAAAGCAGATTTACAGAATTTATGCAGAATACTTTGTGGGCATATAACCCATTTGTAATTCAGGTGCTTAGAAGGCAGAGATAGGATTCTGAAACAGGCTGCATGACTAGATTAATCATATCTGTGGGCTCTTTATGTCAGTAGATAATGAGGAAAGGGAGAAAAGACAATTCTGGACTGCAACCTATAATCTTCATGTGTGTGCACATACGTGGTCATGTGCACGTTCATCTGTAAGCACATACACACCCATAAACATGTGGACATGCACACAAACGCACGTACATGTATGTTAGAAATACAGAAGTTAGCATCAATATAAATTTAGAGCAAGACTGAGAAATGCCTCCTAGATATGGGGAGTTTTCAGATTGTTGGATTAATAACTTCTCTTTGATAAGCCTCTTACCATTTTAGTTTATTCAAAAGACAGAAACTATTGTCATTGAGTGAATCTATGGAGAATGAACAAGATATTTAATCTGAAATTATGCTAAATTCTTAATCTCCACTCAACTAATGTCTTCAATGTTGTTGGAAAATCCAGCATAAACAAATGATGCTACAGTGTGTTCATTTTTCAGTTCTTGTCTCTGGTGCTAACAAATGGAAAGCCTTGCTATCAGGATCCACTCCATGCCTATCAAAGCACAAACTGTCACAGGATCCACTCCATGCCGATCAAAGCACAAACTATCACATGGATTAATTTCTTTCATATATATGTTGCCAGAAACATTTGTTTTGTGGAAATATCTCTGTAGAGCTAACAATGGGCAATATTGATCAGATGTGTATATCTAAAAATGGCTGTAAATATCTATTTCCTCTTCCTGAGAGTTTGTAAATCTGTGAATGCTTTTAACTTCCAACCAGAAGAACATTGCTACTAAATAATCATTAAATTACTAAATGAATGATTAAGTAATTATTCATCTAAATTCATTCTATAAAACAAACTTCCACCAGGATTAAAATAATTCACTAATATATAAAATTAAATGTGCATGTCATAGTTTCTAACATGAATACAATTCATTTAAAAAGAAGCCCAAGATTTCCATGTAGAAGCTTACATAAACTTTAATATACATACCTAATAATTTTATTAATTACAGATATATTTGTAGTATTGATATATATTAGTTTCACTCTTCAAAACATGGAGACAGTGAGAACATCATAGTTCTACATAGAACAAAATCACCAGCTTATACTTTGCTAAAGTTAACTCACAAATATAAATTAGTTATTTTAAAAGCAGTCGCATCTTGATGGAATACTATTATTTCTAAGTAAAAATTGATCTTAAATGCATTTGTCTTGCCTTCTAAGCTGACTACCTTTCATTAATGGACTCTACTGATCATTTAAAAAATACTATCATCTTATAGAGGAAATAACTCCATAAAAACTAAAATGATGCCTTCCAGTCTGTCTGGGCTGGGGTCCAGAGAAGACCTTGGGCACAAGCTCTACAGCCAGTCTCACAACAACCAGAGGAAGCTCCACTCCCAGGTGCTCTGACACATCCAGGATCAGAGGTGAGCAGGAACCAACATCTGTCCCAACACTGGGAGTAACTGGGACCAGTTGGACCAGGCACACAGGGACTCCACCAGCCCAGTGACTTGGGTTCCTTCCGGTCTGTCTGGGCTGGGATCCAGAGCAGACCTTGTGCACAAGCTCTGCAGCCAGTCCCACAACACACAGAGAAAGCCCCACTCCCAGGTGTTCTAACAAGTCCAAGATCACAGGATCACAGAATCACAGGATCACAGAGACAGCTTGACTCTGAGGAGTTCTGACACAACCAGGATCAAAGGAAGGACAGGCTCCAGTCAGATTTAGCAAGAGCAGGTAGCACTAGAGTTAACCAGATGCTGGGAGCAAGCATAAGAAAATAAACAACACAAACCAAGGTCACTTGCCATCATCAGAACCCAATTCTCCCACCATAGCAAGTCCTGGACACTCCATCACACCAGAAACTCAAGATTCAGATCTAAAATCACTTATCATGATGATGATACAGGACCTTGAGAAAGACCTAAGTAGCACCCTCAAAGAAATACAGGAGAACACAGGTAAAGAGCTAGAAGCTCTTAAAGAGGAAACACAAAAATCCCTTAAAGAACTATAGGAAAACAGAATCAAACAGGTGAAGGAAATGAACAAAACCATCCGGAACCTAAAAATGGAAATAGAAACAATAATGAAATCAGAAAGAGAGACGACACTGGAGATAGAAAACCTAGGAAAGATATCAGGAGCCATAGATGCAAGCATAACCAACAGAATGCAAGAGATAGAAGAGAGAATCTCATGGGCAGAAGACACCTTAGAAAACATTGACAC
>NW_022196898.1:87661365-87698188 GCF_008632895.1 Mastomys coucha
AACCAAATTCTTACACTCACCTAATGTCTGTGCCACCCTCCAAGCAGAACCATTGTTTATTGAAACAGCTAGTGAATGACTTTATGAATAGACCATCTTAATACCTATACCATTTCTTAAATGAATGTGACCTGTTCTCTGTGGGCTGAGAATGAAGTCACTCACTCAAGTCAAATGGCTTTGACCATAGCAGGAAGTCTGTATCCAAAAATTGAGCCTACAACTCATTTTTTGGTGCAGCAGAACTATCAACCCTCAGCTTAGCTACGATGGAGATAAAATCCTTTGGTGATGTAAGGGTCATTGAAATACAGCCTTATTACAATGAAACCCAATGTCTAAAAATTCTTCTTATTTTGGGCTTGTACCACGGTAACAGCCAAGATTTTAAACTCTACTAGATAAAAAACAAACAAAAAGACTTTATATATTCATGTTCATTTAAGAAAACACTAGTAGTGATGTATTATTTTTAACTATGCAGTTAATATGTTTGGAGTTATTTAAAATTTATTTTGAGAAAAATGTATTTTCACTATTTCTGTAGACCAGCATCTACATAAGGCTGTTAAATTGATTATTGTCTTATATCAAACAACTTTTATAATACTTATTTTTATTGTTATATTATTTTATAAATTTTAAGGAATATGACAAAAAAAGATATTGTAGGTATTGAAGGGGGAGTCTCTGGGAGGAGTGCTGGTACAAAAGTAAAACAAGAGTGTGATTCAATTCTATTTAATTAAAATATTTTCAAATGTTAACAAATTCAGATAAATTGAAATCATGTAAATTTTCTCATCATAATGCAATAAAATTTAAAAAAATTTTAAAAAATTCAAACAAACAAAAAATAAATAAAATGATTATTTCAGTTGCAAGTATGTGTTAAAAGAGTCAATTCTAAACATCCAGAATGAAGTTTCAATGAAAAGTCCCCCTTGCATGCATCATTAGGTGAGTTTACATCAGCAAAATCTTAAGTGACCAACAGAGCATATATTGCTACATTAAATATTCTATGCTTTCTTTCATTGATGAGACATTGGAAACTTTCAAAATAATAGCTGAGAACTGATGTTTCCTATACGTGTTCTAAAGATGGTATACTTTTCCACAGATGTACTCTCACACACATACATGAATATATATACATGGTGACTGTGTTATATGTAAAAACATAAATTATTATACACACTGTGATTTTTAAATCCAAATCATGTAGCTATTGTTTAATTGTTATTAAACAAAGTAAACCAGTATGTAGATTTTGACTTATTCAATTAATGAGGACAATGGTATTTTCTCTCGAGTTTATGACAATCTTCTTAGGTCTAACACTGCATGTTAAAAGTGCTTATGGTAGGACCACAATGACCTCTAACATAGAGCCAGATCCTACTCTGCAGTATAGTATCTGCCAGCTGAATAAAGAAAAACATAAAGAACTCCAGGCAACTAATTCAATGTATACAGAAAAGATGTAAGTTGTTTCAGAATTTTATGCTAAGTTTTGATAAACCAAATTCTCCTTAAGTGATAATCCTTAACTTTTTGTTATTCTGCAGCTGCACAGCCATTTGACAACCTCTGGATACCTCCTGCTGCTTAAAATGTCCAAGGGAAAGAAACATGACATTCTATCTTACTGTTCCATTTCAGTAAGTTTACTTCAGGATCCTAAAAATATGAGACAGCATGACAGGAATTGCATATAACTTTAAATATTATTTATTTCTTACATATTTGTAAACTTTTTGTCTGATTTTCAACTGATTACAGATTATATAATAAAGCTTCGATACAATTCTCATTGAAAACACAGAACTGTGGCATAAGTAAATATAACATTCTACCATTTAATCTGTTTATAATACTTTTCACAAAGTATAGATGGTCAATATGCTATTACACAGGTTTTAATTTTTTTCAAGCAATATTTTTTTTTATGATGAAATGCAACTTCCAACTAGTTTGCACATAAAGATGAGATCATTGAATTACATTGAACTGGTGTTGACCAGACATACAAAGTATTGTAGAAAATCAATTTGCTGTAATTTTAAAATAAAAATAAATAAATAGATTATTTTGTACTCTTTGTAATGATATATATGTGTCTTTAGGGTATGTTTACAGGAGCACAAGTGCACATAAAAGCTAGGGGTACCAAATGTGTCTGGGCCTGGATCCTCCGGTGGTTGTGATCCTCCTGATGTGGGTACTGATCATTTTAAGGGGGTCATCTGGAAAAGTAGTATGCACACTGAACCTCTAAGTCACATCGCCAGTCTCACAAGAACTTTTAAAATAGTAGATAGATAGATAGATAGATAGATAGATAGATAGACAGACAGACAGATATAGATTTGGTCATGTGTAATGACCTAGACCAAATCTTACCTATGGGATCAAATCCAAAACACTACAATGGGAAAAGAAAAACTTTAAAGCTACATGATTTGGATTTAAAATCACAGTGTGTATAAGCATACCAACTTTAGAACACATATAGGAAACATCAGTTCTCACATAAAAATGTAACTTTGGTTTTGAAATTAATTCACTCTGTTTTGTGTTAACAAATGAAAAATACTAGACTCATATCCATAATGATATCACTGAAAAGTTAAAACAAACATACTAGCTGTTTTAATGATTTCTTTGAAGATCAGTTCCTGATGAGGCAAAAGAAAAAAACCTCTAAAATTTCAGATCACTTAAACAAACTTTAAATTCTCTAAGAGAAAGTAACTTAAAATAAAGTTTTTCATTTAATACATAAGTAAGAAAATAAATATTTGATTACTCATATAACACAAATACAAATTTACTCTTTCTATTGAAATTATAATTTAAATAAATGTATTAGCAGAGTGTGTTTTCAGTAAATTGAAGTCTTTTAGCATGCATAGTTCCTTTGTAGCAGTGTGAGGATAGATTTTCTGAAAATATTTTATCCTACTCACCTGCCCCTCTTAAAATTTAACCCTTCCTTATTTCTTATTATTTCATTATTTCTCTTTAACTCTTAACACTACTGTGTTCAATCTCCTTTCGTTGAAATGTTTCTCCATGACTTCTTACTAATTTTCTGAACTTTTGAGAATAGAGGCTGTTCTTTTACCTGTACAAGTGTGTATAGTATATATACACCTGCTCAAATAAATAATAAATGAAGCATATACAAATTATAGTGCTGTTGAATAGATCACAGTTACTGATCATATAATAAGAGAGAACTTGTCTGGCAATCTAAATTTCAAGAAATGGTTGCGTCTCATATTTTAAAAAGATTTGTTTAATAGTTTATATTGTGTGTGTGTGTATGTGTGTGTTTGTGTGTATGTGTGTGTGTGTGTGTGTGTGTGTGTGTGTGTGTGTGTATAGAACACTATGACATGGAACAAAATTTTTGCTTGATGTTATTTACCACAACATATAACCCTATTTAATTTACCTAGGAAAATATTTTTTTAAATGTAGAGCAACAAAGAACACTTAAAATACCCAATTTTTTAAATACATGATTTGGAAGGATCTAAAGCATTTTTCAAACTAATTTTAGCAATCTCCTCTATTAAGTGACAGGATCAGGATCAGGACAATTTCACAAAACAATCTGCCTAGGAAAGCTTGCTGCTTTATCAAGAACTCTGCATGAACCCTCTACAGTACTAAGATGGGTTTCAATTTCAAATTCATACCATTGCCATAGCTACCATTAAAAACCACATTCATTCAGTTAACTCAGTTTTTGTCCCTGTAAAATACAAAATCACCTACGTATCTTACATTTCTAGGATAGAATCTCAAAAAGATGATAGATGCATTATCTTCTCATAAAATAGACAAAAATACACAACCTTTCAACTGAGAAAGAAACAACATATTTACTGTCTCATGGTTCTTTGGGCACTACATGAATCTCGAATTTGACTGAACATTAGACTCAGTCTGGATATTTTATAAACAATCAAAATACAGTCAACATCCTTCCCTAAACTAACTATAAGGAAAATTAGGGAAACAATAATCTTCACAACAGTCACAAATAATAAAAATATCTTGATGTAATGCTAACCAAGTATGTGAAAGATCTGTATGACAAGAACTTCAAGTACCTGAAAAAGAAATCAAAGAAGATATCACAAGATGGAAAGATCTCCCATGCTCATGGACAGGTAGGGTTAACATAGTGAACTAGCCATCTAACCAAAAGTAATCTATAGATTAAATGCAATCCTCATCAGATTTACAATACAATTTTTATAGGTCTTGAAAGAGAAATTCTCAACTTCATATTGAAAATCAGAAAACCCAGGACAGCCAAAACAATCCTGAATCATAGGCCTGCTGGAAGAATCACCACCCCTGACCTCAAGCTGTACTACAAAACAATTGTAATAACTGTATAATATTGGTACAGAAACAGACAAGTTGCTCAGTGGAATAGAATCAAAGACTCAGACATAAATCAACACACCACAACACAACATATTTTTGACAGAGAAGTAAAGACCATACAATGGGACAAAAGAAAGCATCTTCAGCAATTGGTGCTGATCTAACTGGATGCCTGCATGTAGAAGAATGCAAATAGGTCGCTATCTGTTGCCCTGCACAAAACTCAAGTCCAAATGGATCAAAGACCTCAACATAAAAGCAGACACATTAAATCTGATAGGAGAGAAAGTAGGAAATAGCCTTGAACACATTGGTATAGGAGACAATTTCCTGCACCTGACATTCCACTTTGTATCAGTCAGAATGGCAAAGATCTAAAACTAAAGTGAAAACACATGTTAGCAAGGATATAGAGAAAGGGAAACACGCCTCCATTGCTGGTGGTATTGTAAAGTGGTACAACCACTCTGAAAATCAATCTGGCATTTTCTTAGACAATTGGAAATAGTTCTACTTAAGACCCAACTATAATGCTCTTGGGATTTTATGCTCACAAACATGTGTTCCACTATATTCATAGCAGCTTTATTCTTAATATCCAGAAATTATAAACAACTCAGATATCTATTAGCTGAAGAATGGATAGAGAAAATGTGGTCTATCTACATAATTGAATGTTATCATTCTATTAAAAATAAGGACATCATGAATTTTGCAGACAAATGTATGGAACTAGAAAATACACCCTCAGTAAGATAACACAGACCCCAAAAGACCTTCATGGTATGTACTTACTGATAATGGATATTACACATAAAGTACAGAATACCAATGATATACCACACAGATCAAAAGAAGTTAAGCAGGAAAGAAGGAAGGCCTAGGGGATGCTTGAATCACACATAGAAGGGGGAACAAAGTAGCCATAAGAAACAGAGGGAAGGAGGGAAGTAACTGGGAGAGTGAAGGGGAAGGGCAATGGAGGGAGGGAAGGTCAGATGTGGAGAGATACATGAGAGAGGCCCAAAGGGAGAGAATGAATAGAAATCTGCAGTTAAAAAGGAAGGGGGATCTCTACTAAGTCCCAGTGATCTGGGTTTGTGGAGGCTTCTAGGATTCAATATAGGCAACCTTAGTAGAGATGCTTAACAGTGGGGACATAGAGTCTAAAGAGGCCATCTCTTGTACCCAAACAGGACCTTCAGTGGAGTGATAAAGACACCAATCAACCTACAAATCTTTCAGCCTAAAATTTGTCCTGTCTAAAGGAAATGCAAGGACAAAGATGAGGCAGAGACTGAGGCATGACCAACCAATAACTGACCCTACTTGAAAGTATCCCATGGATACAAACCAAGCTCTGACATTCTTAATCACAAAGTCTGTTTCACTTGTATACAGAAGCATAGCACAACTGTCCTATGAAAGGCTTTATCCAGTAGCTGACCGAAACAGACTCAGTTCCCACAACCAAACATTGGATGGATTTTCAGGACTCTTATGGAAGCACTGGGGGAGGAATTGAAGGCCCTGACAGGTATGGTAATCCCACAAATGGACTAACAGAGTCAACTAACCTGGACCTTTGGGAGCTATCAGAGACTGAGTCACCAGCCAAAGTACACACTGGACTGGAATGAGGCCCCTGGCATAAATATAACCAACATACATCCCAGACTCCTTGTGAGTCCCCAAACAACTGGAGCAGAAGCTCTACCTAAAGCTCTAACCTGACTGTGGTTTCGGATAACCAATGGGGCTACCTTGTCTGGCTTCAGTGGGAGAAGACAGGCCGAGACTTGATACATTTGGGTGGGAGGATACCCAGCGGGCCCCACCCTCTCAGAGGAGAAAAGGAGAGTAGACTGTGAAAGAGACTCTGTGAGGGGGGACCAGGAGGAGGGCAGAGTTTGGGATGTAAATAATAAATGAATGAATGAGTGAATGAATGAATAAATAAATAAATAAATAAATAAATAAGTAAATACATGCATACATAAATAAATATAAAAATATTTTTTAAAAATTAATAATTGTATGACTATGAATGCTAAACCAATTCATCTGTAATTATAAGTTTGTATAAACATTTTTTTGGATTTGCAAATAAACAAAAAAAAAATCAAACATTTTTTAGAATACCAGAGAAGGAATAAAAATAAATATTGAGTGACCTTACACTGAAGGAAAGCTGAAAACTTTTTGAAAAACTTCAGATAGAGGGTGTCATTTTATTCTATGTGATAATTTACTACCTGTCTGGGAATTGTACGGTATCCCATGGTGAGCATCTATGCCTGTAGTTCTGTTCAGAGAAGAAAATACATGACAAAGACTGGGCTTGTAATGGCTAATCTTGGCTGTCAGTTTAACTGGATCTGGCTCCAGTCCACTGAAACAGAAGATGGGAGCACTCCAGTGGTGGATGTCCTTGATCATGGAATTTGAAGTGGAAAGACCCATCCTAAATATGGGCAACACCTTTTGCTGACAGTTTGGGTGAAAGGATATGGAAGAAGTAAACTTCCTTTTGCCAGTTTGCCATTTTCTTGCTGTCAAATTCACCTAATTTGTTACTGCAGTATCTCTTGTTAAGATGGGACATCACCTTCTAGCCTCTAACGTATACTGAAGACTCCAAGGAGTTCTACAGAATTTCAATGCCTGTTTGGGAATGCTGAGGCATTTAGCCTCCTGTAGTGAACAACTACACATTCCCATTCTTGACCTCTTCAGTGTGAGCCAGCTATTATTGGTCTACTTTGACTTTATATGTAAGACAATGCAACAAATTTACACACACACACACATACACACACACACATATACACATACAGAGAGAGAGAGACAGAGAGATTTTATATAGAGATAAGATGATAGACAAATGATAGAGTCATTCTTCATTCTATTAGCTATGCTACTTTAGAGAAAATTGAACAATATAGAGCCAAACTAATGTTGCATTTATTGACCTCATAGAGCAATATCACTAGGACCCACATCTTTAGTGTCTGAGAGCCTATTGTATTGTTTAGAAAAATAATGACTTGAGGCAACAAAGAGCTGAAATGTTTTTACTAAAGATAGTGAGATAATCATTTTAACAGCATGACTTCCCTTTTCATATATCTAAACAAAGCTTATATGTTTCTAAGCTCATAGTAGTCTTTTTCAGTTTGTGTTAGAGGAAGCTGTTCCTAAAGGCCTTTCCTTCAAAATCTTTATTGTTAAGACTTGCTTAATGTGCAAACTCTTCTTTCAGCAGGCCTTATGTCATAGCAGCCATGAACCAATGGCTTAAACTTAGTTAGGAAAGATACAGGCTAACCTATTCTGACAAGTCAGGATTTGCTTCTAAGTAGCCATTAAATTGCCATGTAGGTTAAAATACATATTTCAAAATCACCATAATGTTACCTTATTTGATTTCTCCTCCTTCACACTATACTGATTGAACAAAGGTGCTGTTATTAAAAGATAAGTATCAAAAAATAATCTACCTTCCTCGTGTCTAGATACTACATGTCAAGTTTTAGAAATCTGACAAGCCTGCTTTCTCCCTCCAAGAGGACATGTGATCTCATGGAAATGAAGTGCAGATTTACTGACTCAGTAAAGCTCAGTCTACCCTAAGCTTCAAAACCAGCAGAAGTTCCTAAAAACTGGGATGTCATTGTTTTCCGAGTGTCAGAGAAGCATGGAAACATTCAGTTTGCTGTCCTGAGGAACTCTTAAGCTTGACACCTCCTACCTAGACAACAGAAAACCCGTTTTCTCTTTATTATCAACAGTTTTACAGACATCCTCTGGATAGAATTGCAAAATATCAAGTCTGTAGTCAATATGTAGATGTTATCATGCATGCAAATAAGGTTAAAGCAAAGATTGAAGCTGGTGTTGTAGGAATGGAACATAGAACAAGGTGGTACCTTCAGAAAGGGAGATAGTGAGAAGTGTTGTTATGTAAGATGATGTTTTACTTGGATAATGCTGGAGTGTGTGAGAGTAGTGCATCTCAACAAAGTTGGTTTTTGCTTTGTTTTTATTTGTTTGTTTTTTATGGAAATTCAATTTATATCACACAATATTGAAATATTGGCTAATTCAAATCAAACTGCATATACATTAATCTTTAACTCTCAACACTTTTAAAAAGGTGAACTTTTTCTCTGAAATATTTGACACATGAAACAATTATTTTTTGTAGTAAAGAGAATACTGCAATGTTGAACTATTTATTACATTCCTTTGAAGTAATTGAATGTTATTAATATTTAAACTACATATGTCAAATATATGAGCATTCAGACAATATCAACATGAGTAATGCATTTGAGAAAGGGAAACCATTTCCACTGATAACAGAAGATAGAAGGAAAAGGATGAAGAAATGGGATACACTTTCATGAAGACAGGAAAATAGAGGTTCTTTGACTCAGGTACTTATGAAATAAAATTCAGTCACTCTGGCTTCTGACCTCCAAGACCCCAATAAGATTTATTTTTGCTTTTCTGCACAGATACAGTTCTTATTTTGCTGGAGGCATGATATTTCTTTTGTTGAAGACTTTTCTCTTTCAACAATTTGATTTTGTTGAAATATATTTTGTGGTCTCTAGTTTGGAAAATTCATTTTAAATAGTTATACTACACATTTTTAAAGCATTTATGCTGCAAGCTAATATTTACATACAGTGTGCCAACTTTTACCCTTTTTAATAAGAATGTTTTAATTGAAAAGGTTCTGAAATTTCTGTGCAATACCCCAAATTAGAATATAATCTGCAAAGTGTTAACTGTACACTGTGCTGGCACGTACATTCCTCACTTTTACAAGTCTTTAATGAAAGGAAGACAGGAATAGGGGATAGGGTCTGCCATGAGATCAGAGGGCCGTGAGCCACATAGGACGGGTCTACAAACCCATCATTCCTCCCCATATTTCTGTAAATACTTGTTTTCTGCATATATATGTATATAATATATATAATATTATATATATAAATATATAATATATGTAATATATTATATATAAATATATATTATAAATATTAATATTTATATATTATATATTTATAATATATAAATATTAAATATTATATATTATATATGAT
This sequence comes from Mastomys coucha, assembly GCF_008632895.1. Taxonomy (NCBI): domain Eukaryota; kingdom Metazoa; phylum Chordata; class Mammalia; order Rodentia; family Muridae; genus Mastomys; species Mastomys coucha. The sequence goes on from NW_022196898.1 coordinate 87,670,890, forward strand.
ATATAATATATAATATATTTATAATATATATTATATATATATAAAACATTGTTATATATATATAACATATATATAATAACATATCATAGATTTTGTTAGAAACAAGATTTACTTTTCCAATTATTTCTTTGTCTCATTCATAAATTTTACTAGATAAAAAGAGAGGATTTTATTTTTGAATATTGAACTATTCCCTGGGATTCAATAGTGATGGATGAGTAACACAATGCCAATGCGTTGGCCAAAGTTGTGGAAATTTACATGCAATCACTAAAATGTAATGAATGAGAATTTAGATTAAAAAAAATTAGAGGTTCCCTGTATGGGAAACATATTTTAACAAAGTATTTCAATTGCATTAAAAATACATGATTTAAAAAAAAGTAGGTATGGGGAAATGTGACAGAAAAGACTCTGTAAGTAGAAGAATAATATCTCCACTTACCTGTAAATAAATGGATTATGTAGAGCTCTACCCTAGGCTGTGAAGCTGCTTCCCCAAACTCTGTAAGTTAGTAATTATGAAACAGCTTCATATGTAGAGTAGAAGTGAGCAGAAATTTAAAAGTTTTACATGTCAGGAGCTAGGTTTGTTTTCTGATTAACTCTAGGTAAAACAATAATCTGAACTCTCATCTCTTTCTTGGTCTTATTGTTTTATTTTTTATCTTTTATTTATTTGTTTGTTTGTTTGTTTTAAACTCCAGATTGTATTCCTCTCCTGGTCCATCCTCTTACTCTTTTATATCCCATATATCCTCCACCCCCCACACCCCCCGTCTCCATGAGTGTGTCCCTACTTCCCACCCTCCACCCTACCAGACCTCTAAACTCCCTGGGGCCTCCAGTCTCTTGAGGGTTAGGTGCATCTTCTTTGATTAAACCCACACCCGGCAGTCCTCAGCTGTATATGTGTTGGGGGTCTTATATCAGCTGGTATATGCTGCCTAGTCGGTGGTCCAGTGATTGAAATATCTCGGGGGTTCAGATTAATTGAGACTGTTGCTCCTCCTACTGGTTCACCGTCCTCCTCAACTTCTTCCAGCCTTTCCCTAATTCAACCACAGGGGTCAGCAGCTTCTGTCCATGGATTGGGTGCAAATATCTGCATCTGACTCTTTCAGCTGCTTGTTAGCTCTTTCAGAGGACAGTCATGATAGGTCGTTTTTGTGAGCACTCTGTAGCCTCAGTAATAATGACAGGTCTTAGGACCTCGCCTTGAGCTGGATCTCACTTTGGGTCTATTGCTGGACTTTCTTTTCCTAGGTCCTCCATTTCCTTCCCCGCTGTTCTCTCAGACAGAAACAATTATGGGTCAGAATTTTGACTGTAGGATGTCAACTCATCCCTCAATTGATGCCCTAACTTTCTGCTGGAGGTGCGCTCTATAAGTTCCCTCTCACCACTGTAGGGCATCTTGTCTAATGTCCCTTTCTTTGATTCCTGAGAGTCTCTCATCTCCCAGGTCTCGGGTACATTCTGGAGGGTTTCCTCCAACCTCCTACCTCCTGAGGTTGCCTGTTTGCATTATTTTTGCTGGTCCTCAGGGTCTCAGTCCTTCTCCCATGCCCCTGCCCAATACCACATCGTGTTCCCTTCCCCGCCCCCCACCATCCCTGTCCACTTTCCCTCACAGATCCCTCCCTCCATCCTCCCTTGTAAATGCATTCTTCTCCCACCAAAGTGGAACTGAGGCTCCCTCACTTGAGCCCTTCAGCTTGTTGTCTTTTTTCAGTTCTGTGGACTTTATCTTGTGTACTCTGTACTTTTTAACTTTTTTATTTCTTTGGGTAATTTCCACTTATTAGTGAGTTCATGCCATGCATGTCCTTTTGGCTCTGAGTTACCTCACCCAGGATGATATTTTCTAGTTCCATCCATTTGCCTACAAAACTCAGGATGTTCTCATTCCTAATAGCTGAGCAGTATTCTCTTGTGTAAACGAACCACATTTTTCTGTATCCATTCTTCTTTCTTGGGACATGTGGGTTGTTTCTAGCTTCTAGCTATCACAAATAAGGCTGCTATGAACACAGTGGAACGCGTGCCCTTGTGACATTGCAGGGCATCTTTTGGGTTCTTTATATATTTTGGATATTAGCCCTCTATGGGGTGTTGGGTTAGTGAAGATTTTTTCCCAATCTGTAGGTTGTTGGTTTATCTTACTGACTAAATCTAGAGTAGAAATGTATCAATATATCAATTTCTACAAAGGGTTAAGAAACAAGGTAACATATAGATAACAAATATTGAACTTAACATGAAGGGTATCATTGGTGACTTAGAAAGATATTGTAATTGATCATCATCTCCACCACTGCCAGGGATAAAAGAGTTGACTAATTGAAAGCAGGGAATATTGCCAATCCAAGAATGATATTGTGTGTGTGTGTGTGTGTGTGTGTGTGTGTGTGTGTTGTATGTTTGTGTATATGTATGTGTGCAGGTGTGGTGTGTGTGTGAATATGTATGTATGTGTTTAGTTTGTGTTATAGTTTTTATTCTAAAATTAATGAACATTGTTAGAAGCAGAAAATAGAGAGGGATTATAGCAAGTGCATGGGATAGAATATATTTCACATTAGACTGCACTATGAAGAGTAGACTAATAGTATTTAATACTGAAGTCAGAAACTATCCCACAATGTTCTACAAGAGCTGCGATACCAGAGCTAAATTTAAGCAGCATTGAGGAATTAAAATAGAAGAAATATATGAAAAGATAGACTATCTGGGGCTCTGAAGAACAATAGTATGGGTGAACCTTGGGATTCAGTATGGTTCATCCCTTGGGTGCCATATTTAAGAAGGAAAATTCAAAAGGTAAGTATTAATGGTTGTCTATGATAATGAATGGCCACAGTAACAGCTTTTCTCCACATGGTTGATGTTAAATGGCCAGGCAACATACAAATGGCCAACTATGAAGGGTTAAGGAACTCACAACAATCATGAAAGCCATAAGGTAACCATCAAATTTATAAAACTCTGAAAGATTTTCCAAACTTCAGACTGTGAGAAATAGGTTTCTAATTTTTAGTTTTGAAGAGCTGAGTAAGTAATTTGGTTCTATGACCAAGGACAATTTTATAAAATATACAAAAATTACAGCAGGACTTTCATGGATTTACCAGAGATATAAATAATAGCACAGAAGGTTATTAATATATTAAATCTTAGGCCTATCTTGACAGTCTCCTGAGTATTGTATGATAACAAATTCTAAACTGCCTTCTGCCACAGATAGCTACTCTGAGTAGGGACCACATGCAAAGACCTTCTGTATATATGTGATCAGGCTGGAATGGAGACTTGCCCTGGGTTACAGTATGATCTAGCTAGAATACAGACATGCACTTAATACACATCTTTAATTCCTAACAATGAAAGTAAGGTGAATTTATAGAAGGAAACAGCCATGCAGGTCCACCTCATGGACAGCCAGCAGAGCCCCATGGTCTCCATTGACCTCCATAACAGATTGACCATTTTCAATAGCATATTATTATGGGAGAGCATAATGAACCTCATCAGCCTCTTTTTAATTTTATACTTTAAAGAAAACTAGGGGATTTCCCTGGTCTGAAGGCCACAACTGAAAGCAGGGAACAGATATGCAGACATTAAAATAATAACTGGTTTTAGATCAGCCAAGTAGCAAACATGTTAGAAAATTACACAGAAACATACAGTAGATAACACTATTTACTTCAATTCTATTTCAATTTTTGATGCACAGGCATTGGGGGATGTTAGAGCAAAGAGGCAGGAGTAGGTGGGCGGATGGAAGAGTACCATCTTAGAAACAAGGGGGAGGTGTTATGGGATGGAGCATTTGCAGAGGGGAGACTAGGAAGGGGGACAACATTTGAAATGTAAATAAATAAAATAACCGTTAAAAACAAAACAAAAAAAGGAAAAATAATGAAGGTACCCAGGTGATGTACTATTAAATGTAAAGTCTAAAGAGAATATAAGGGTTTTTTTTTGTAATATCTATATTCTAAAGAGGTCAACAGTTACTTTGACAGCATGAACATAGCAGCCAATGATATGCAAATGTGATCAAAGCACTGAGAGATGTGGACACAAGCTCCCATCTTTAACCCAGAAGCCATATTCAATAAATCACTGTCCAAAAATCTAGTTTTCTCCAATAGTTTCATCTGGGGCACAGATCACTCTTAATGGTAAGCCCCCTGCAGGCAGTAGATGACCAACATATATAGTAACTCAATGGCAGTTTTGAGGGTTTTGTCTCATATTGGTGTTTCAGGGCATTTTATTAGATATTTTCTTTACTTACATGTCATATGATATCTCCTTTCCCAGTTTCCTATCTGAAAAAAATAAAAAATAAAATAAAATAAAAAACAAAAAATCCCTATTCTCTCCCCCCTCCCCCTGTTCACTAACCCACCCTCTCCCCCTTCCTGGCCCTGGCATTCCCTAACACTGGGGCATAGAACCTTCACAGGGCCAAGGGCTTCTCCTCCCATTGATGACTGGCTAGGCCATTCTCTACTATACATATGCTGCTGGAGCCATTAGTCCCACCATGTGTACTCTTTAGTTGGTGGTTTAGTCCCTGAGAGCTCTGAGGATACTAGTTAGTTCATATTGTTGTTCTTCCTAATGGGCTGCAAACCCTTCAGCTCCTTGGGTCCTTTCTCTAGCTCCTTCACTGGGGACCCTGTACTCAGTCCAATGGATGGCTGTGAGTCTCTACTTCTGTGTTAGTCGGGTACTGTCAGAGCCTCTCAGGAGACAGCTATATCAGGCTCCTGTCAGGTAGCACTTGCTGGCCTCCACAATAGTGTTTGGGTTTGGTAACTGTATGTAGGATGGATCCTCAGGTGGGGCAGTCTCTGGATGGCCTTTCTTTCAGTCTCTGCTCCACACTTTGTCTTCTTATTTCCTGTCTTGTGTATGTTTCCACCTTCCAAGAAGGACTGAAGCATCTACAATTTGGTCTTCCTTCTTCTTGAGCTTGATGTAGTCTGTGAATTATAGGTTGGATATTCTGAGATTTTGTGCTAATATTCACTTATCAATGAATACATACTATGTGTGCTCTTCTGTGACAAGATTACTTCACTCAGAATGATATTTCCTAGTTCCATCCATTTGCTTAAGAATTTTATTTAGTCATGGATTTTAATATCTGAGTAGTACTCCATTGTGTAAATGTACCACATTTTCTGTATCCATTCCTCTTTTGAAGGACATCTGGGTTCTTTCCAGCTTCTGGCTATTATAAATATGACTTTTATGAACACAGTAGAGCATGTGTCCTTGTAATATGTTGTAGAATCTTTGGATATATGCACAGGAGTGATATAGCTTGGTCCTCAGGTAATACTATGTCTAATTTTCTGAGGAACCACCAGACTAATTTCAACAGTTTTTGCACTAACTTGCAGTCCGACTGGCTTGGAAGAATGTTCCTCTTTCTCCACAGCCTTGCCAGCATCTGCTATTAACTGAGTTTTTGATCTTAGCCATTCTGACTGGTGTAAGGTGGAATCTCAGTGATGTTTTTGATTTGCATTTCCCTGATGACCAAGGATGTTGAACATTTTTTAGGTGCTGCTCAGCCATTTAGTATGCCTCACTTCAAAATTCTTTGTTTAGATTTGTACCCCATTTTAATAGGGTTATTTGATTCTCTGGAGTTTAACTTCTTGAGTTCTTTGTATACATTGGATATTAGCCCTCTATTGGATATAGGATTGGTAAAGATCTTTTCCAATCTGTTGGTTGTCATTTTGTCCTATTGTTGACAGTGTCCTTTGTCTTACAGAAGCTTTCAACTTTATGAGGTCCCATTTGTTGATTGTTGATCTTAGAACATAAGCCATTGGTGTTCTGTTCAGTAAAATTTTCCCTGTGCTCATGTGTTTGAGGCTCTTCCCCACTTTCTCTTCTATCTGTTTTAGAGTATCTGGTTTTATGTGGAGGTCCTTGATCCACTTGGACCTGAGCTTTGTACAAGAAGATAGGAATGGATTGACATGAAAAACTTTCCTAGAAAGTTACCATATGAATAAAAACAACATTGGAAGTTACTTTATATATATATATATAAAGATCTCTGATTTTGATGTTGGTGATGACATTTCTTAGGATAAAATCTTTCTAGAAACGGTTACTGTTCTAAATGGAACAGTATAAGGACTTAATACAACTCAGAAGAATGGTGTTAGAAGTTTGGGATTCAAGAAATTCCTTCTATGGAGAATTTTATAAGAATACACTTGTGTATAAAATAGCATCCACTCACAAGTTGGGTGCTTGGATGTTTCTCAAGTTTATCCTGAATCAACAAAAAAACACATTTGCTTTCTGCTCTGTGATTTTGGTAGTAGAGACTTTGTAATTGCTCCTCATTCCTGAGTAATCATTTTCTGATGGGTTTATTGCCACCTCGGCCTTATCAGGGCATGACACTCCTATGGACCCTGGTGATAAATTACCCTTTCGAGAGGGATAAGACAGTACCACTTTAACAAGTGCAATAAAGCACTTTTTATACTGGGAGAGTTCAGAGCATTCCCCATTCATCATGCACCCTCCATGATTTTACACAGATTTTACACTGTTGATTAGCTCATTAGTGGGGTTAATTGGATACATTAACTGGCAGAATTACAGCTTGACTATGAATCAGAGGCTCCAATGTTATAAATGACAGACAAACCACGGACATGCATGGCCAGCCTGAAGGAAGCACCTCTCTTTGATTAACTTTCATTAAGGCTTAATTCTTGCCTCCTCCCCACTCCTGCTATTGACTCCATATGCGTATTTACTGTGGGCTTGATAACCGAAGAGGTGACAGAAATAGATGTCTTCAATCATTTATTTCTTTTCTGAGTAATAAGAAAGGGTTGTTTAAGAACGTGGTTAATAAAAGACAAAGGACAAGAATTGATTATTGCCATAAAGTTCAATAAACTGACTTCTTACAAAAATCACATTTTATTGAATCTAGGAGAGGTTAGAAATAGTAAATACTCTCACAACCTCAATTTTAAAAGTATGTGGACATCATTTAAAAGTAACAATTTCTAGTTTTTATTGAAAAACTACTAAATAAAAAACTTTTAGAGGTTAAAGTAGGAATCCCCTAGATAAGCTTTATCTGTTGAATTTGACACCACAGTGTATCAGTTTAGTATTAACTATGGGAAAATATGGTTAATTATCTAATTAAATCACTCTAAGGTGTTATAATACCATTTAGAAAAAATGAATTATTTTTATATAAAAGATAAAATTTTCTTTATATGATTCTCTATTACAGTTTTAAAGAATGTCTTGAATATTTTATGAGATTCCTCTTCAATATTACCTTAATTTCCAAATTAGCACTAGCTATCATTGCCATTGTAAAATGAATGTTTTATTCTCCTACCTGAGAAACTCCCCTGAGTTGTCTTAATGGAAGTTCTGCAGTTATTTATACCTTTAAATTGGTTGAATGGTAGTTGTGGCTCTGGTTTCCATAAGAAGTAAGCTGAGCTACTACCAATATAGAACCTGGCTTCCACAGTTAGCTGTCACTTACTTGTTAGACAACTTGGAAGGCCCCAAATTCTCCAGGACACCATTAATTATTCATGAGTTGGATACATGCCATCTCTAATGTGTGATTCCATATTTGAATATATAATAATTGCACAAGTTGGAGGGGACCACTTGAAAAAAATTTCCTTCTTCAACCTGGAAGATATTTAATCCTCACACAGTATCTTCAAACTTTGTGGTAGAGTGGAGAAAGTAGGCATGAAAGAAAACCTGTTGAAAAACTGGCCATAGCCAGTTTCGTCTGTGCTTTCAACCTTCAGAGAAAGATAGCATACAAATGAACTGTCTACTGTAAAGACGTCCATTGAATGGAAATGTCAAAGAGACAGGGTTAGTTCATAAACTTCTTAATACAGTGAAAAGGAGCAAGAAAGGACAAGAGAAATGATTTTAAAATTCTTTTCAGAGAACCATAAATAAGAAATATTAAGAGAGATAAGAAGAAGAGGAAAAAACATAATATTAATGTACAGAGGAAAGAAAAATTATAAAAATAATCTACCTTAAGTTTATGGGAGTCATTACCCACAATTTCTCATGGAACAGGTACTTTTCGTTCATCAATTAAGATGAACCCAAGGGGTTTTCTATACATTTTGAATTCTAGAATTCAAATGTTTAATTTTGATTCTAGACCACAATATACATTGTTTTCTAAATAAAGTAATTTGTCACAAGACTATAAACTTCTTTTACATTCTTCTAAACAAGCATAGGCTCAGTCACCTGTTGTCATCCTACTCTGTGAGAGTGAAGCGAAGCTGCACAAGATGCTATAACTGTGAGAGTGAAGTGAAACTGCACAAGATGCTATAACTGTGAGAGTGAAGTGAAACTGCACAAGATGCTATAACTGTAAGAGTGAAGTGAAGCTGCGCAAGATGCTATAACTGTGAGAGGGAAGCGAAGGTGCGCAAGATGCTATAACTGAGGCTAACTGAACATTCCCATGCTTGTAGCTGGCTATTATCACAGAAAACAGCAACACCAGCTCTTTACTTGAGTAACTGAGTTTCAGAAAGGTTACACCTCTGGCCTATCATAACTATCCAGAAAAGTTTTTATATCTACTATTTGTGGAAATTTTTTCTAAGATTTCCTTCCTGCATTGTATATTTTGTGGTTGATGTTCTTAAATACATAGATGGGATTTTGTTGGTAATTATACACAAAACAATAATGGATAATGATGTTTCTTAGAAATCATGAGCTACGAATTCCAAGTAACTATATTTAAAAAATTCTCTCTGTACTATGACAGCCAAAGGAAGGCTAACCCACTAAGTACAACTTCTCCTCTCATGCTTCTGTGAGCATTGTGATGTACTTACCTTAGTTTCCCTTCCGCCAGAGTTATTTGCATGCAAACTCATGAACTTTATCTCTCTAGATGGTATATTTCTGAAGAACAAAGACTGCATTTAATGAAATAGAAACATCCCCATAGAAAATCATTGCTATGACCATAATACACATGGAAACCACACAGGGCACACAGCAGAACATGGACTGAGATAGACAGTTATTGCACCTGCCTTCAATATGATAAAAGGAATTCGGCAGATCTCCAGGCATGGAGTAACAATTTAAGATATATATTAGCATCAGATCGACTATTTTTATATCATAGAAGGGCCTAAAATAACTGGCAATAAGAATCAACTAATGCATATTGTAAGGAGTATCGAGATAGGAGTCTGTTGAGTGCATTGGAGGTTTTGCTGGGGCGTGATGAGAAATGAAAATAACTTGAAGAAAAATAGACTAGACACTAATTGAGCAATGTGTTGGAATGAAATCACAAAGCAAAACAAATTATATGTGTAAAAATGCAAAGTATAGGTGAGAATGTTGCTTTAATAGTGTTCTGAAAAGCAACTGAGACTCAATAAAGAATGCTAAAGAGAGTGTGAGATACACACAGCGTGTAAGGAAACTTACCTTCCTATTTTTTCCAGCAGGCTCTTAAGCAGCCTATTATTCCACCTTTGCTACTGGGACTGAGACTGTGTGTCTTGACTTTTGCTGATAATGCACCAAAACCCATGGGACAAAGAGGACTAGGAAGGAAATTTCAAACATCAACTGAGGCTGGGTTACAGTTGGTTGCTTTGCACCTGCTGGAGGGGCAGGGGCACTTTAACAAAGGAACAGTTTTTCTGTTTTTTTGTTTTGTTTTGTTTTGTTTTGTTTTGTTTTCTCTCTCTTCCTTGTTTACTTTCAGGACAAGGCATTAAAACCAAGATTCACACATATATTTTACCCCTGATCAATGTCCCCAGACCTTAAAATTAAGTTTTTAAATAAGTTTTGAAGAAATGCAAGTTCTTTGGATTCTTGAATACTGCAATAATTAACCAGTAGTCTTGGGACTCAATTCAATCCTGGATTGTACATGTGAAATTCTTATTAGTAAAACTAAATAACACTAAATATTCTTTTCTAAACCTGGAAGCATCTTTAACACATTGCTAGCATTGGAAATAGCATGTCTTCATACGGTCAAAGAGTATATATAGTACATGTGTACCTTAATATGGCTGCATCTTGACTCAGCATTTCCATTGGATCCTTTGAAATCAGCAACAAAGTGAAATCTAAGAGAAAACATCCACTTGAATACCATAAAAAGCATTGATCATAACTTCTTCAAACTCAACATATTCATTCATGAAACATTCATCTCCTTTGGGGATACACATCTGCAAGTTGACTTAAAAGAGTAATAAATAGAAACATAACAAATGGAGTTGTCATTGCTTCTTAATATTTATAAACATAAACATGAATGTATGCATGACTATAGCAGCAGCAAAAGGGAAACTTGGAAATTACCATTTAGATGCTGAATCTCTCTCCCTCTCCCTTCCTCTGTCCCTTCCCTTCCCCTCCCTCGCACCCTCCCTTTGTTTCCCTCTCCCTAACTCCCCATCCCTCTGCCTCTCCCTCTCCCTCTGCCTCTGCCTCTCCCTCTGCCTCTCCCTCTCTCTTTCCCTCCCTCCCTGTCCTCTCTCTCTCAGCTCCCTCTCCCTCTCCATCTCCTTCTCTACCTCCTCCTCCCCATCCCCACTTTAGGTAAGACCTTTTGTAGCCTAGTAGCCCAGGTTGGACTTCTGGTTACTCTCGAGTTGAGAATATCTTTGAACTCAATCATTCTAACAATACCTCTAGAGTGCTGGGATTACAGTCTTAATATACAAATCTTCTTTGTTTTGTCAATGATTTAAGGATATGGAACCCTAGGTCCATGTACACAGGTTTTTACCTTATAATGAATGAAAAATTGAAAACAAGACAAGATATAAAGACACACCATGATGATAATGATAGTATATGGATACCTTATGAATAGTTAAAATATTTTGGTCATTGTGAACATAGTCATTGACTTGTCAAGAGTTGATTTAGTTAATCATAGCATACATATTCACAATATAACACTAATGTTTCACAACATATACTTAGTTCACCATATATAAATAGAATATCTAGGCCTTCCTACTCCCTGGATCCTCAAAGACATCCTCTTGGAGATGAGGGGTATGTATGGGTTGAGGGGCAACCCGGAAGGGGCATCAAATCTAGACTGTAAAAAAGGATTAAAGACTAAAAGTAAATAAATTTTAAAAATAAATGAAATATCTATTTCTAAACTCAAGACAATAATGGCATTCTATATGAATGATCAGTTATTCTTCCCTGAGAATGCATCCTGAAGGAAAACACTACCAAAGGTCATGATCCCAATATTTGACTCAATTGAACAGATTCAAGCTGAAATGTATTGCTGCTGTATGAAACTGGATGGAGAGTTTCTAGAGTAACTATAGTTCACCTTCATTCACCCAAACTACATATTAGCTCTGTTTCATTTTGGTGAAAGTCAGGTGGATCTACAAAATATCAGTCAGGTAGGTAGATATATAGATAAGTAGATGGCAGACAAATACATGTGAGAGATCGGTAAATAGACCTGCCAAATATCATTTTTGCATTGAATTTATTTCAAACATTAAATGAAAACAGACCACATATAAAATATTGGCAAAGACGTGCATTTAGCAGTGCTGTCTAAGTGTCTGCAAGCCAGCACATATGTCTCCCTGCACTCATTGGAGATACTGACTTTAGAAGATTAGTACAAGATGATAATAGTTCATGCAGTCTTGAAAAGTAAATAGCCATCTGATGTATTTTCCATCTCAGTGTTTTCACCCATTCATGAATGCCACTGTCTTTTACTGATGGCACATTGCTGCCCTAGATCACGGTGATCCTTGAAAGCTCCTCATGAATGAACATTTTTTTCCTATTCCCAGGATAACATCTGTAGGGAAACAACTCAGGCAGATATGTTCAGCTATGCAAGCAAATAGTTTCCTTTTATCTCCAGAAAGCTATATAAGACAATTATGCTGCACCTGCTAAGATGGTATGGGGCATTTCTGTCTCTTCTAGGAGGACACAGTTCTGATAACCCTGATTGTATTTGGAGAGAAAGAGGGGTGATTATGCAGTTATGGTCTGTCATTGGGAGGCATATTTCAGGGGAAGCATCATTTTCCTACAGCTTGTTTATGCAAATGAGAAAAGTGTTATACATAGAAAAATCCTTGAAAGAAAATGACACATACTCAGTATTTCAAACTAAATGTTCTCTTCCCCACAAGAGATTTCTCTCTGTAAAATATCCCATCAATCTTTCCAAAGTTTCCAACATCCTCTTTCTGTATTAAACACCTTTTCAGTGTAAATTACCATATCATGCTATGTTAATTATACTTGATTTTATTCTGTCACTTCATTGTGAGCAATATTTTCTTCATTAAATGTAAAACTGATTATTCTATATTTTGATCCATGTCATGCCATCTTTTTTGCTGTTTTTACCCATCACAGTAATTCAGAACCTACTTATACTTGATGGGGTTACACAAATTCCACCCTCTGTCTTAGTCTGGACTTCTTTTCATGTCTTGAATGCAATCTCTTCTTCTTTCTTCTTCTTCTTCTTCTTCTTCTTCTTCTTCTTCTTCTTCTTCTTCTTCTTCTTCTTCTTCTTCTTCTTCTTCTTCTTCTTCTTCTCCTTCTCCTTCTCCTTCTCCTTCTCCTTCTCCTTCTCCTTCTCCTTCTCCTTCTCCTTCTCCTTCTCCTTCTCCTTCTCCTTCTCCTTCTCCTTCTCCTTCTCCTTCTCCTTCTCCTTCTCCTTCTTCTTCTTCTTCTTCTTCTTCTTCTTCTTCTTCTTCTTCTTCTTCTTCTTCTTCTCTTGTGTGGTTTTCGAGACAGGGTTTCTCTTTGTAGCCCTGGCTGTCCTGGAACTCACTCTGTAGACCAGGCTGGCCTCAAACTCAGAAATCCACTCACCTCTGCCTCACAAGAATGGGGATTAAAGGTGTGTGCCACCAGCAATCTCTTTTTAATGTAAAATTTCTGTTAAGCTCATATCCTTTTCCCAGCAAATCAACCTATCACCTTGTGTTCAGATGAGTTTTATTTGTTCCTTTCATTACTCTACCCTCTATGTTGATAATTTTGCCCTGGGTCTGGAAATTGCTTTCCTGCCTGTCTTCACCATTCATTCTTCACCAATATTTGGCTTCCTGTTTGCTGTGTCACCAAGTCCCCTTCATACCTTACATTGTATTCTTCCATAAAAATGTCAAGAAAGCATTTGCTGGTATGATAAGAAGCTGTTAGTGTATTCACATTCCAGCTTGCCCATCCTCTAGCCTAAGAAGATTACCCTGGCTAGTTCTCTATTGTAGCCCCAAGATCCAGCTGTTCAGTCAATACACCTTTGGCTGTCCATTCTGCTATGTTTAGCTCTTAAAGAGCTAGTGTCACCAATCATGGCCATAGTACAAATGCTTATTTATTTTCCTCCTGTACAGATATCCTTACTTGTAAAACATCCTTTGGTAAACTACCAACATTTTTCACGTCATATATTTTTTTCTTGTGAATCGCTGCTGCATTGGTATCCTCTGCCATATTCCAATCACAAAGGCTGAATGTATAACAAGTAGAAAAATAGAATATCTTAGTGAATGAATAGAAAGTAAAATGAAAAAAAATGAGAATTCAAGAATGGATAAATAGAGTAACAGCTGAAGAAATGAGGTAAATTATGGTTGAGATATACCTTCAATATTTCTAAGAACAAGATAAAAATTTATAATAGCAAAATAAAGGTTCATACTTTAAAATGTCTTGTGAAATGATACCTATGATTTTACTTTGATAGTATCCTACTCAAGATAAGATAAAAGTGTTCTCAGTCATCTGGCATGCTGCCATTAAATTGCATATTATAGATTAAGAGTGTGCTTAAAAATTCATAGCTGTTGATTATTGTTGATGATTGTCTTATACCCATTATTAGCCTTATTTGTTGAGTTTTTGTGCTTTTGGTAAATGTTCTTCAAAGGCAGCTGACTTTATCATTTATTTATGAAGAAATTAACAATAATGCTGTACAGTATTAATATTAAAGGGGAGTTAGAACAGGCTGAAGAGGACTGAGGAGCACCATGATGCATTTTTATTATAATTATTAATATGAGGCTGATAGCAAAGTGTAGGTTATGATTAGCCTTTTCATCTTTTCTCATATTATTCTTTACAAAATATTTTTCATATGATACAATATATTACATGAGAATTTTCATTCATCACTTGAACCTAATTAAATTAAAGCTTTTCCACTAGTGTACTATATAGTCTCATGATTCTTCTAGTACATTTTAAAGAATTTATTGATATTCATATCAATTTTATAGCAAATATTTTGTGTGTGTGTGTGTGTGTGTGTGTGTGTGTGTACAATATGCCTGTGGATACTCTTGGAAGCTAGAAGAGAAATTTGGGCTCCTGAAGTTGAAGTTATAGGCAATTGTAAGCTTTCTAGTATGGATGCTGGCAACTGAATTCATATCCCTTGGAGGAGTATCAAGTGCTTTTAACCTCCAGCCCTCATTTCATTTCTTGATATTTTCAGTAATTCAATTGCATTTCTACTTTCAGAAATGAAATAATAATACTTATATTTCCTTTTATTTTCCAAAAAAACAAAGAATTTTTGCAAATTCTAGAAATTAATTTTAAGATTTGATAAGGTAAGCTGTCTCAGAATCTCTTTTTAATTTAGAGATCACTGTCATTTTAAATTCAGCTTATTTGACTTAAAGCTTCTTTTTGTTGATGACTCAGGATTTGTTACCCTGCATTCCAAGGAGATGGCCTATATAATCATCATTGACATTTACAAAGTCTGTATTTTTAGTCTAAGATTTCAAGCTGTCTCCCCACTTCTGGAGGGACAGTGCATTTTAGGGAGGGGGATTGACTGTACAGAACCAGCATAAGCCATACCACCTGCTTTACAAGACCATGTGTTCTTGTTTCTGGGACTTGCATCAATCTGCGATTCTTCCTGAATAATGTGCTTTTAGCAATTTGTTTCCTTCTGCTTTGAGTTCATATCTTTGTGTGTGTGTATGTGTGTTTGTGTGTGTGTGTGTGTGTGTGTGTGTGTGTGTGTGTGTGTATGTTGCTGTTAGCTAAGACAATTTTCAAACTTATGTCTTTTGTTTTTTCTGTTTCAGATCAAACCCTACTAACCAGCTTAATTCCTATTCATTATATTGTTATTCCTCTGATGAGTATCACAGGCAGCATTCGAGTTCCTCCAGAGTGGAAGGGTATACAATTAGTTTAGCAAGAGCTGACAACTTAAAGAGATAACATTAAAATGTCTATAAATCAAAGATCATGAAATGCATTAACATTTTTAAACCAAAAAATAAAACCTCCCAAAAGGCATAGAATGAGATAAATGCGGGTTTCACTTTTCAATGTCTTTTATAATTTCTTTTTCTGTGTAGTAGTTTGGCAAAGGACAACCATGCCATTTTGTATCTACTTTAGAAAAGTCATTTAAAAAACTAATGTGAGAAAATCAATTTGAACTCACAATCCATTCTTGAGTACTATTAAGTAGAATGCCTGTCTTTATATATCTTATGTGCCCTTGGTTAAGATGCTTAAAGAAACATACTATTCAAAAAGAAAAAAGTGGATATAGAACTATTAATTTTACAAAATGGAAGTGATACATAGTATATCACATAGTAGATATAATTTCTATGATTAATATATGAAAATTAAAGAAATATTTTATTTCTGGAAAAGCTTTTCATGTTAGTTTATTCATATTAATGTTTTCTGATAGCAACCTTTGCCAATATTAAGAACACAAATATACGTACATCCAAAAAGCCCATTTAATTGAATATTGAATTACATAGTATGTGTACACATTTCATGCAATATTTTTATCTATTATGCTATATTTTTGTATTATGTTACTAAAGAATTGAAAAATTATTTAAAAAACAAAAAGCTATATTAAGCTTATTCTGGTAATATAATCATGCAATTCCAGCTCTTAGGAGTTCAAGATAGGAAGACTCCCTGAAATTTCAGGCTGCTCTAAGTATATAGTATGTTTCAGGTTCAAAAGCAAAATAATACCACTTAAAAATAACTAAATAAATATAAGCCTGTGGTAATAACTTTAATTAAAATGATAAGTTATTGTTGGGTATTGTGCCACATGACTTTAATCTAAGTTATGACAGGCAGAGGCCAGTGGGTCTCTTTGAGTCTGATGCTAATCATGGTACATCATGAGTCCCAGGCTTGTCAGTGCTACACAATGAGATTGTCTCATAAACAAAACAGGGAAACAAACATGACTACCTAATTTTATATCCTCTCTTATTTTCGAAGGCTAAAAATATACAACTAGCAATGTACTTATTAAATTTTACTACAGATTTTGTTGGTTTTGTTTTTTTTGTTTATGTTTGTGCTTGTTTTTGTTTTTTCTTTCTGTAAAAGAGCAGGCATTTTGTGACACAAACCATGCTAATAATTGGGTACAAAGTTCTTATTTTCCTTCTCTGTTTTCTCTTCATTATTGAACTGAACTAAGTTGACTTATTAGGAATGCCAGACTTTGAGTTGATTTTAAAATATTTGTTTTCTATGTCAAAATCCTCTATAACATTTTAGACTAAGGAGTAATCATTCAGACTGTCTCCTGGATAGAACAACTATTAATTGTTTCTTTGGTTTTACTACTATGCATTAAGGAAAAACTGATACATTTAATCTCAGTATTCCTGGTTGGTACTTAAAAATATGCATTTGTTTGTCTTAATTTTCACAGAGATTTTTGAAGTGATTAAAAACCCATTCATGGTGATGCATTCCTGTCATCCTTGGCACTCAAGAAGCTGAAGCAAAGCAAAGCTTCCAAGGTCAAGGCCAGCATGTGCTGCTACCAAGATGCCACCTCAGTCATAGAATGGAACAAAACAAAACAAGTAAAAGGAAGAAGAGAAAAAAATCATTCAAAATTTAGATTTCAACAAAGGTACTAGGAAGCAAGTCAGGCCACTCTCAGGGAAGGAAAGAAGAAAGTTGGAAAAACTCAAGTGACTTTAAAGCTTATTGGAAAGATATCATGGCACAGGAAGAACTGATAGATGTAAATCAGCAAAATGAAGTAAGAAATACATATTCATTATTTTTTTTAATTTAAAATTTAATGGAGAAATGGAGGTTTAGGGTAACTGGATATGTCCTGAGTCAAGGGGGAAAAAAAGATCTGGTTTGTCTAGTAATGTCAAACTCCAAAGACGTTTGAAATGAAAAATGATAAATGATAAATCAGGGTCTTTCAATAAAAAAGCAGAACAGAAACAAAGAGCTTCCAGTGACCAAAATCTGTACAGTTGAGCAGCTAAAAGGAACTAACCTGAAGTTATCTAACCATGCGAAGTAGTAAGGTCATTCAGTTTCCTTGGTTTAAAGTGCGTAACAATTTGAAATTAAACCAAACCAAACTAAACAAACCAAACCAGATGAACTAAGTACTTGGCAGGCAATGGTCCTTGACAAGTCGACATGCATCTCACTTACTACCCCCTGTAAACTTGTTTATATGGAATTATTGACTGTTCATAGGGAAATCACATTACAGATTGAAATAGTAACAATGGTGACATAGGTGTGTTTATAACATAGGATTTCCTTTCTCATCCATCAACATAATTCTGATCTGAATAACATCAGATAGAAGAGAGAATAAATTCATAAAACTAAGGGATATGATGCTGTTATTATTTCTAAAAGTTTGAACAGCTTTGTTTATGACCAAGTTCTGAAGGTGGCCAGAGATGGTTAGCTCAAGTATCAGGTTAGTCGTTAGGAAATTTAGGCCCAAGAATATAATATGGTGTGCTGTTTTTAAGAGAATGCTTATGACTTTGAAAACAAGACAAGGAAAATGATGCAATTAGACATAAAAGTGACAAGAACAATTAGGGGAAACATGACAAGAGATAGCCATTTAAGAACTTACTACATACTTCCAAGGAACCCTCGGCTGACTTTGGCATGAGTAATACCCTATTATTACTTGGAATAGACAGTAAAGAATCACAAATTACCAATCTACTAGAGACTCCTATCATGGGTCAATGTAGAGGAAGAATGAATTTCTCTTGACTATTCTACATAAAAATCATGTTTCCACCAAGATACAAGTTAAATATAGAAGATGAGCATGTAATGGAGGCTAGTCATAGAAGTGTAAAGATGCTTTGGTGGGGGTGGGGGGAAGCAAGTGTAAGAAAGTAAGCATTTCATTGTGCAATTAAACCATGATCGAAGAAGCTCTTATCTTATGTACTGCGCAAGATAAAATTCAAAGGATGGTGGATAGCAAATTCTGGGTAACAAGAAATGTTTATTATGATGCACACCTAAAGAAACTGGATTTAGTTGCCAATATAGGCTATCAAAGGTTCCAATATTGAAGTCATAGAAACCTCTGATGTATAAGTAGTTAAAGGGTCAAATTTCAAAGATACTTTAAGCTCTATGTTTCTTTAACAAGTTTATGGAAAAAGTAAGCTTATGGAAAAATATGTTTATGATCCTGGGTTGCAGATTTTCTTACATTAAAATCTAATACTTTATGATAATTAATCATTTGCAATTACCATTACTTCTTTAAGAATAAGATTATTTTAAACTATCTTAATGTAATTGTTTTATGCTCAAAGTATAAACCTAACTTCACCACTATCATACATTCTAGAACAAATGTAAAATATTAATATTTAATATTTGGATTTTTTATGATTATTAATCTAATATACTCTCAAACTAACAATTTTATGTATTATAATATATTGAAGTCCTTGCTTTACAGAAGTGATTTAGTTCAGTTTTTATAGGAGTACAGGAAATATAATGTATATTTGATTTTTCAAATGCAGATTGGAAATTATTTTAATGTAGTGCTTCATATTTCTTGAATTTAATATGTTTTAATGTTTTGAATTAAAGAATTTTTAGCATTAATAGGAAAAGATAAATGTGTATCACAAGTGTGTGTTTGCATCTCTAACATTTTCTTCACGTCACTATGGTAACAGTCAAGTAGGTTTGCTATTTGAGAACATCAGTGCTTGCAGGTCTTTTTCAATATTGTCCGGTTAATGATTGTCAGAAACCTTGCTGTATGTACTGACTTCAATGCCAGGTTAAGCCAGGGGCTATAAGTTTTAGGAATAGGCTCCATTTATGGGTGGATATTTTGAGGATAAGGTGAGTCACTCTGCCACTTCAGTTCACTCTAACCTAAAGAACTTGACTTCCAGATAAATTAGTTTCAGGTATCTTGGGATAACTGAGGAAATTGGATTGTGCCCTACCCTAATAGAACAGATAACAGAAATTTTGGTTACGTTTCTATATATTTCATTTTTCAGTGTGCTCTTCTACTATCTCAGTTATAATTTAGTAAGTAGAGGTAGAGTCTTAAGGTACCTATGCAGTAAATAGAGAGGGCTAAGTCAATTATCAAGCTGAATTTCTCATATAGTGAGCACCGGACACAGAAAATGTTGGCTCCTCATTCTCTGAGTGCCACTGCATTGTGAGAACACAAACTGTGTTATGATGACCTGCTTTCTCTAGTACCTGCCGTCAAACCCTGCCTTTTACAGTATGTAAATACATTTGAATATCCCATTGTTTATAACTAAATTAGAATGATTATTAACATCATCCTTTTCATTACCAGTTCATTTATTTAGAAATATGCGTTTTAATGAATTTTCAACGCAAGATGTCTGTATGCTGACTCTTTGAAAACCTAATACCTCCTATGTACTAAGAAAGTAAAGGCATATTAATACATCTGTTCAAGCCAATTGTCCCACCAGGTGTACTCTTTGGTTGGTGGTTTAGTCTCTGAGAACTCTGGGATTATTGGTTAGTTTATATTGTTGTTCCTCCTATGGAGATGCAAACCCCTTTAGCTCCTTGGATTCTTTCTCTAGCTCCTCCATTGGGGACCCTGTGTTCAGTCCAATGGTTGGCTGAGGGCATCCACCTCTGTATTTGTCAGGCACTGGTAGAGCCTCCCAGGAGACAGCTATAACAGGCTTCTGTCATAATGACTCCAGCTGCATATGTAGTAGAGGATGGCCTTATGGGTCATCAGTGGGAGGAGAGGCCCTTGGTTCTGTGAAGGCTCTATGCCCCAATGTAGGGGAATGTCAGGGCCAAGAAGCAGGAGTGAGTGGGTTGGGGAGTATGGGGAAGGGAGAGGGGATAGGAGGTTTTAGAGGGGAAATCAGGAAAGGGGATAATATTTGAAATGTAAATAAGGAAAATAGTTAATAAAAATACATCTGTTCAAAATGATAATTTTTGAAGGTCATGATAACTGTGTGTTAAGAATACAAACTAATACAAAACAAAATTTAAGGACCTTGACTAAAACTCATAGCAAGTGTGAATAAAATAGATAAAATTTTAGAAAAATAGTTTTGATAGGCTTAAATGGATTTGATATCTTACTAGAAGAAAGTATTTTAAGATAGATAAATGATTTTATTAAATTGTTTTAATCTGAAAATATGGTTGTTGTTCATATTTATCTTCATTAAATCAGAAATTACATCAATTTCAGAAACTATAATAATTATAAAAAGTCCCTTGAACATTCTGTTTGCTGTATTGCATTTTAAAACCATGAATAAAAAGATGTTATGTTTCTCAGGCTATCCATTACAGGCCTTAGAAGTAAACCTTTTCATGCCTTACACTGAAGCCAAAATTCTGTGATTGGTGACTGTCAGAATAATATGGAGTAGTTGTAATCTCAAGATAATTGAGCCTAAACAAACAATTGTACATAATTGATTCTTATCATTTTTTGTGCCCTTTCACTGATATATACACCAATAAATTTCCCCATGTATACTTGCTTTGCAAAGTATTCTTGTTCATAAAAATGACTCAGTTCTAGATGAAAAAATCTATAGTGACTTGTCAAAAAGAAGTAATCTGAGACAAAGTGCTGCTTACGGCGACAAAGACTAGAGCCATGAGGCTTCTTGAAGTGCAGTGTTTTCAGGGTATCATGGATTTATGAGGGCTCAGGGTTAAAAAAAAATCATTCCACAAAATCACGTGTGGTGGAAACAAAGAAGGAAGACGAAAAGTCTTGTCCAGTCTGCCAATCTAAATCCTTCCAAGAAACTAATTTTATAGTCCATTAGTCACAACTTATGAATTAGTGTAAATCCTGACCTGGGGCCATCATTCCTTTTAAGCAGAATCGAAAAGGAAATGTAATGGTTGAAATTTTTGCCTAATCAGAGAATTTTTTTTTGCCCTTAGGGACTTGGTATTAATGATGCTATAATATTCCAATTGCCCAGTTATTGCTGTGCTCTGCATCTTTTAAGTCATTGGTTATTTTAGTCAAGAATTTTCCTATTTCTTTGTTAATTGATGTGAGACCATCCTCTGAATCAAATGGTTGGCAGCATGAAAGTAGAATGCATGGGTAGCTTGGAAGAAGTAGTGCATTGGCAATGTGATGGATGCACTTCCTGTGCCATCGCTCTGCCTCCTTCACAGGTACCCTACCTGCCCATTATTGTATGTTGGTTGTGCTTCCCTTCCCATTTAGATGGATGAGAAGAGGTGTGGTTGATATTTCCACTTTAGAGTACACAATCACTTACCAGGCCAAGGGTCAGCACACCATCACTCACCAGTAGCAAAACAGAATCTGTTCTTCAAAATGTCTGCCTGGCTGTCAAATGCATGCTCAGAGATGGAGCAAAGACTGAGGGAATAGCCAATCAATAACTGGACCAACTTCTAACCCATCCCATAGACAAGAACCAATTCTTGACACTATTAATATTAGTCTATTATGATTGGAGACAGGAGTCCTTCATAACTGTTCCCTGAAAGACTCTCCCCGACGTCTGGCAGAAACAGATGCAGAGAACGACAAACACTGGTCAGAGTTTGAGGACTCTTACAAAAGAGTTGGGAAAACGATTGAGGGCCCTGAAGGATTGGATGGGAACTACATAGGAAGATCAACAAAGTCAACTAACATGGACTCTTGTTGGCTCTCAGAGACAGAACCACCAAACAAAGAGCACACATGGGCTGGACATAGGCCCCTGTACATGTGTAGCAGATGTGCAACTCGCTCTTCATGCGAGTCCCCTAAAACATGTTGAAGGGGCTGACCGTAAAGGTCCTGCCTATCTGTGAAATCGGTTTCCCCCAACTGGGCTGCCTTGTCTGGCCTCAGGTTGCACCTAGCTCTGCAAAGACTTGATATGCCAGATTAGAGGGATGCCTAGGTGGGTCTGCCAACCTCTCAAATGAGAAGAGGAGGAAGGGAGCAGCAGCAATAAGGGTGCAAAGTCAACAAATGATAAATAGGTAGGTAGATAAGCAGAATATGGAGAGATAGAGAGTTAGATCATAGATAGATGGAGAGATGGATAGATAGATAGAAAGATAGATACATATAGATAGATAGATAGATAGATAGATAGATAGATAGATAGATAGATAGATAGATAGATAGATAGATAAATAGATGGATGCATGGATGGATGTATGGATGGATGGATGGGCGGGTAGGTGGGTGGGCAGGCAGGCAGGCAGGCAGACAGACAGACAGAGAGATAGATCATAGGTAGATGGATAGGTAGATGATAGAGCTAGACAGATGGATAAATGTAAAAATAAACATACTCAATAAAAGGGAAAGAATTGGGTTATGAGAATGAGATATTAGATTCTCTTAGATTTATATGAATGTTGTCTTTTAAAGAGTAGCATGAAGCTAGGTATACAAGTTAACTTTCTTCTGTAAGGGAAAGTTTTCTGTCATAGAAGGCACAAATTAGACAGTTTTCTAGAGCTTTAAACTCTGGGAGTCTCCAGATGTTCTTAGCACTCCTCCACAGCATTACCTTTTAACCAGAAACCTGTTATCAGTGAAATCAGTAATTATTCCAACCAGCTTCTCTGTATTGTTTTGACAATAAATTTCCACGATTATACAGTTCTTGCTGTAGTCACTTAAAGTTTTCAAGTGAGATTAGACATGAGATAGTTGTTCACTTTGCTTTATATCACTTAAGGACCTGAGACCTTATTTATTATATTTTGTGGTTTTTTTTTAAGAACAAAAATATATTTGTCTTGTATATTTGTCTATCTCAAGTTGGGAAAACTTGAAAATGTATCAAAGCATACATTACACAAAGTGATTAATTTTAAGAATAATACTTAAATGTGAAGAATAAGTAACTCAGTCTCATCTAAAAAATAAGTACAGACTTCAACTATATTATTCAGTTTCAGTTTGGTAACTTGATATCAAATTTCAAGTACCTCAAATTTACCCCCACAACACCTGTGATATCAGCCTTTGTGAAACAGGATATTAGATTATCAACAATACTCAAATTTCCTCTTAACTTAGCATAAACATTTATGAATGAAAGTCAAGGTTTTCCTTGGTGTTTAAAAGTTATGTACTTTAGGAAACCAATACTATTATCATATAATGTCTCAATAATGACATAAGTAACTGAAGTTTGACCAGCTCAGCAGTTGGAAATTTGGGAACATAAGCTCTCAATAATGGGATAAACTGTCCAGGCAAGCTTTTTCTGATTTGAAATATGACCCTGTGTGCAAGGCCAGGGGTGCCCTTGAACTTGTACAATCCTCAGAAACATCAGGAGCAGAAATTATACTTTCCCAAATAATGGGAACCAGTGATCAATTAAGTGATTCTCCTGATACACTTATATTTCTTCCTTTGAGAATCTTAGTCACTCTAGATGGTCTTATTATTCCCAGGTAGAAAAAATAATACAATGGGATTCCTAGAATTTTTTTTTTTATTTTTTGGAGATTTCCTTTCATTGACTAGAATGATATTTAATATTTTAAACATGTATTTATTTATTTATTTATTTATTTATATAATAGCAGAACATGCCAAGGTGTCGTTATAGAGGTCAAAGGACAACATGTAGGAATTGGTCTTCTTCTACCATTATGACTATTTGGTACCTAGCTCAGGTTATCAGTCTTGGTGGCAAGTGAATTTACTTACTATGCCATCTCACTGGCACTAACTAGAATTCTATGAAGGTTTTCAAATGTATTATGATGTCCTGTCCATTGAATCCTTAATAATACTTGAGACAGAAATAGCAAAGTTCGTGGATATGGAAACACACTAATTTCTCCAATCAGGACAGTAAAGTGAGCAAATGCTATTCTGAGGACCCCTTGAGGACATTATTATTTAAATAATATTATTTTATTTAAAGTTATATATAGCTTATTTATAAAATACATGAACACAGTTAGTCTAGTTTTGTAATCATTTTTAATAACAAAATATATTACCACATATATTAGTCAGTGTTCTCTAGTTACAGAAATTATGAAATGCCTCTATGTATTAAGGGAATTTATTTTGATGACTTACAGTCTGTAGTCCAACTAACCCAATAATGGGCATCTGTGAATGGGAAGTGCAAGAATCTAATAGTAGCTCAGTCCCATGAGGCTAGTTGTTTAAGCTAGTCTCTGTAGAATTAAGTTCCAAGAGATGAACTAGGAAGTAAGTGCAAGGAATCAAAGAAGAGAGAATCCTCCTTCTTGCAATGCTCTTATGTAGGCCTTCAGCAGAAGGTACGGCCCAAATTAAAGTGTTTACCACCACATCTGGATTTGGGATTTGTGTGACCCTAGGTTGATCTTGAAATCAGAGATCTCCTTGCTTCAGTTTTCTGGGATTAAAGTCGTGTACTACCTTGCCTGGGCCTAAGCTTTTCAGGGCCACTTACCTCAAGATCTCCATGTCAAGATCCAGGTCAGAAACTTATGTCTTCTAGTTTCAAGATCTGGATCACAGATGAGAACTCCAATTCTGGATCACTCCAGATATAGTCAAGTTGGAAGCCAGGAATAGCCACCACACCACACTAGACAGTCTATGATATGAATCTTGTAATAAGAAGTCCAAACTAATTATAAGAAATGAAATGCTCTATATAAATTTTAGTTTTCTAAAGCTATCCTTAGTAACAACAGTATTAGCATTTATGCAGCATCTCTTACATCTTTTTTTCCTAGATTCTAGCACTTGACAAGTCAATATTCATCTGCACTGTAAGCCAGTAAATTCCAAAATCTTAGTTGATTTATTATAAAACATCACATTCCAGTAACAATCAACTCTGTTTATGCTTATAAAACTGTCTTCCTAATTGAAAATTGTCTTTATCTGCCTTTGTTGTATTTTTTTATAAAGGTCCTTAATATGCTCCAGTTGAACTTACTTATATAATATTGAACTATCTATGTAATATTTATAATGTTATAATATTTATACTTATAATTTTATAAAAATTTTTTTTCTCTATCTCTCTTGGTCTGTCTGTTTTTGTCTTTCTGTATCTCTGTGTGTGGGGGTGCACGCATGTGTGCATGCACATATCTGTAGCTTTGTGATTGTGAGAATGTCAAACTCAACTCATGGAATTCAGTTCTCCTCTTTCTTTACATGGATATAAAAGATTCAACTCTTGTCCTCAGGCTTGGGATTGGGTGCCTTTTCCCCCTGAGGCATTTCACTGGCCCAGTTCACATCATTCTAATATATGATCACACATACTTACTTATTCACACATGTAGTTGTATATTAGCATACGAACATGTACATATAAGCACAAAACTACACAAATACATACTGTATTCTCACATACTCTTGCTCTCTCTCTCTCTCTCTCTTTCTCTCTCTCTCTCTTACTATATTTTTCTGACTGAAAGATATGAGGCCATGTTGATGTCTGTCATCTGTGCTGCTGCAAAGGACCATGTCTGGATATTATGCTGATATCCATGCCCCTTATTGCCAAAAAGTCCATGTGAATATCTATGATCTATGCTGCCATTTGAAGCCCTGGTGATGTCCTTGGGAAATGCTGTTGCTGGGGGGCATATTGATGTGAGTGGCATCCTGAGGCCATGTTGACCTCCATGGTTCTTGCTTCTGCAGAGGGCCATGTATTGGACCTTGGTTCTACTGAAGTTGGGGGAGGTCATTGCTACCATAGAAAGCCATGTCAATGGCCATCAAGTGGGCTGATACTAAAAGCCTTGTTGATATCTGAGGGCCTTGCTGCCAGGTGCCATGTCATGCCATAAGAGTGACAATGATGTCTATGGCCCATAGTGTAGCACAGGGCCATGTTGATGACCACAGTATGTACTGATATTGAAAACCATGCTAGGGTCTATGTCTATGGTCCATGTTGTCACCAGAAACCATGTGGAAGTCATGGTCTATGTCCCTACTGACTATAAAAGATAAAGAAGCTAATTTTGCAGTATTATTGATCACTACAGACACAAAGTAGAGGAAGAGAGACATCAAAATTGCTTGTGTGTAGGTGTCCACAATTGCTGGCTTTTTTTCCTTTTTATTTTTTTTATTAGATATTTTCTTTATTTATATGTCATACAATATCCCCTTTCCCAGTTTCCCCTCCAAAAATATAAAATAAAATAAAAATAAAACAAAAATAAAAATAAACCCCTGTTCCCTCCCCCATCACCTTGCTCACCACCCAACACTCTCAAGAGTTTCAGGTAAGGAAGAAATCTGTTTTCTTCTATGGGCTTACTGCTGGGACTTTAATCATGTTCCAGTGAGGTTATGGTAATGAAAATTGGATTGGTTTTGTTTGTTTGTTTGTTTGTTTTTGTTTTTGTGTTGCTTTTCTTATGGAGGGAGGTCACAAAGGTAATGAGTGGTTCTGGGAGGACTAGGGAGTGTGTGAGATCCAGGTTCATGATGTGAAATTCCCAAGTAACCAGTAAAAATATCATGATTAAAGAGATTTATTTATTAAACTATCTTATTTCTTTACATTTCAAATGTTGTCCCACTGCCCTGTCCTCCTCCCAGACTTCTTCACCCCATCTTCCTCTTTCCTTTGAGAGGGTACTCCCTTAACTACCCACCTACCCCCATGCCAGTATTGCCCTTCCCTGGCCAACAAGTCTTTGTAGGATTAGGTGCATCCACTCCCACTAAGGCCAAACAATGAAATTTCTTGCTGCATATGGTCCTTTGAAGATTCAAGCATGGGTAACATTCTCCTAGCTGAAATGTTGTAGCACTCTCCTGCTTTTCAGATACTTCCTCTAGAGAGAAATCTCTCACAAGCAGCTGTTTGCTTCTTTGACTACTGCAGGTGAGGCTATTTAAATCT
>NW_022196898.1:87698789-87712943 GCF_008632895.1 Mastomys coucha
CTCAGAGGACAGCAAGCTAGGTTTCTGTCTGCAATCATAACATGTCATAAGTAATAGTGTCAGTGTTTGGTGCCCGCCCATGGATTGGATCCTAAGTTAGGTTAGTCATTGCATGGCCTTTCCTTCAGTCGCTGTCCATTTTTGTCCCTGTATTTCTTTTAGGCAAGAAAAATTCTGGGTCAAAACTATTGAAGGTGGGTTGGTGACCACATTCCTCCACTGGGAGTCCTGCCTATCTACTGGAGGTCGTCTCTTCAGGTTCTATCTCCCCACTGTTAGGCCTTTTGACTAAGGTCATCCCCCATGGAGTTCTGGAAGCCTCTAACATCCCAGGTCTCTGAGACTTTCTAGAGGTCCCTCCTCACCCCCATGCCCCACAGCTGCACATTTCCATTCATTCTCCTAGCCCTTTGGGCTTCTATCCTGTCTCTGCTGCATACCTAGTCCTGCATCCCTTTTCTGCTCCTCCTCCCCTCTCCCAGGCAGGTCTAATGGTGGGTTCACCATTGTCTTGATTATAAAATAAAATTCTCAAACATGGTGTGTGGTGTAGAAAGTATGTGATTTGCATGTGGTTTGCGGTGAACTTCTCTCTATTATTTCATAGACAGCTCCGTTCTTCCTATTTTGTCCAAAGCCCTTTGCTCCAACAATATTGAAATATTCTTATACCCCAAATGGCAGCTTGGCTGCTCTTTGATTTTATGAACCCTATGGAAAGTTATTTCTTCTGTCAGTGATTTTACTTTCTATATTTTCTTCCTGAATACTCGTATTCACTATTCAAAACTGTTTTATTTCCTATAAAATAATTCCTGCCTATCACACCCTTCCTGGCTATATCTGAACTGTAGCATAACAATTCACATAAGCATGTATTTACTATCACTATTGTAACCTCTGTTTATTAGAATGCTATGAGTTATGACTTTGTGTTCCTAAACAGCTTCTGAGATGATCTAGTGTGAGGACTCTCTTCAGCTTACCTATATTCTTAAGGTTTAGCATTGGCTATGTATTTGTTATAGTTTTTAACTAAACTTTTTTGCCTGGTTTTTTTTTTGTTTGTTTTTTGATACAGGACTTCTCTGCATAGCCCTGACTGTCCTGGAACTCACTCTGTAGACCAGACTGGCCTTGAACTCAGAAATCTGCCTGCCTCTACCTCCCCAGTGCTGGGATTAAAGGGGTGTGCTACCACTGCCTGACTTTTACTAAACTTTTATTGTACAAGAACTGTAATCAACTTCCAAAGTCAAGATATAAAATACATAAGCAAAGAAACTACACCATAAAGCCAAATAATCCAATTAAAATTGAGATACAGGGCAAGTGGTGGTGGCAGGACATGCTTTAATCCCAGGACTCTAGAGGCAGAAACAGATGGATATTGGTGATTTCTATGCTAGGATAGTCTGCATAGCTAACTCCAGAACATCTAGGACTACATAAAGAAACCATGCCTAAACAAACAAACAAACAAATAAATAAAACATAATTATAGCCAAACAAAAATGGGGTACAAATCTAAATAAAGAATTCTCAGTAGAAGAAACTACGATGACTGACAAACACCTAAAGAAACATTCAATATCTGTAGTCATCAGGGAAATGCAAATCAAATCTACTTTGAGATTTCATCTTATACCAGTCAGTGTGACTAAGATCAATAACACAATTTAGAGCTCATGCTGGTGAGAATATATAGAAAAGGGAATATTCATCCACTGCTGGTGGGAGAGCAAACTTACTTATTGTACAGACACTATGAAAATCAACATGATGATTCTTCAGAAAATTGATATCTATCTACCCCAAAATCTAGCTATACTACTACTGGGCACATACTCAAAGGATGCTTTAGTCTTCTGAAAGGACACTTCCTCAAACATTTACATTGCAGAGACTGTCCCACTTGGGGATCCATTCCATATACCAACACCAAACTGAGACACTATTGCAGATGCCAAGAAGTGCTTACTGACAGAAGCCTGATATAGCTGTCTCCTGAGAAGCTCTGCCAGAGCCTGACAAATACATAAGCAGATGCTCACAGCCAAACATTTGACTGAGTACAGGGTCCCCAATGGAGGAGATAGAGAAAGGACTGAAGGAGCTGAAGGGGTTTGCAACCCATAGGAAGAACAACAAAATCAACCAACCAGACCCCCCAGAGCTCCCAAAGACTAACCTTCAACTAAAGAATACACATGACCCATGACTCTAGCCACATATGTAGTTGAGGATGGACTTGTGGGACATCAATGGGAGGAGAGGCCCTTGGTCTGGGGAAGGCTCAACGCTCCAGTGTAGGGGAATGCTAGGGATGTAAGGCAGGGGTGGGGGTGGGTGGGGAAGCACCCTCATGGAAGCAGATAGAGGGAGGATGGGATAGGGGGTTTCCGGACAGGAAACCAGGAAAGGGGATAACATTTGAAATGTAAATAAATAAAATGTCCAATAATATGGTTAGAAAGGCAACCTCTAAATGTCCCTCAACAGAAGAATAGGTATAGAAAACATGATACACAATGGAGTATGAAAGTTACTTTTAAAACATGACATCATGAAATTTTCAGGAAAATGAAGGAACTAGAAAAAATCATTCTGAATGAGATAACACAGACCCAGAAAGATGAATGTAGAATATTGTTTAAAAGTAGATATGGTTACTATCTATTAATTAAATAACCATGCTACAATCTGTAGATCCAGAGAGGTGAGGCACAGAGATAGGGACTAGAGGAGATATATGGATGTCCTTGGGAGAAATAAATAGAATAAATTTTGTGGATGGACTGAGGACAGGGGATTCAGGAACAGGAGGTTCAGATGGGGAGTGGAAGGGTAATAAGAGACAGACAGCTAGAACTGAGGGGCAATTGAAGCATAGCATGGAAATCTAGTGCAGTAAAAATTTTATAAAACATGTGAAGGCAATTCTAATGAGTTTCCAACTAATGGGGAAAACAGAATCCCCACTCTCCATCTCTTCTCACAAATGAAGGCTACAGTCCCAGGACAGAATTACATCTAACTGAATTTTTAGCCACAAAGGTCACATGAAAAAAAATTTCAAAGAACCAGATTGTTGCCAAAACAAGTTGTTCTCTACACACTGACAGCAAGGACACCTTGCTGAAGACAACTACACAGTGTAACCAACATCTTTGCCATCCATACCTAAGTTCTCCAAAGTAATGGCTCTGGAACTTAATATTTCATGAATAAATGGTTAAGCTCATAAATAAACTTGTCTCATTTCTGCTAGTTTATAAAATAATTATCCCACTTTGACTAATCTAAGTCATGCCACAGGGCTAATTACTTCTCCTTCAGTTTCATATCTTCCTCTACAATTAGGGGTAAAAAAAAAACTCATGTCTGACTATTTTCTAGAATCCTCTCTCTCTCTGCTGGATACACCTCTTAATCCTGCCTCAGCCCACTGGCCATAGGCTTTTGACTGACAAGTGATACTTCCACACAGTATGTAAAGATTCTTTCTACAACACATTGACAAGAGAGAAGTGGAGAAGACACCATCATCACAAAAGCTTCTTCCTTCTACATCAGATTGGAACAAATACTGACAGCCAGCCAGGAGTCATTATACACACAGGCACAAACACACACACACACACAGACACACAAGAAAGAGAGTCTGTGTGTGGGGGCTTTGGAACTATTGGTCCTAAATGAAATGTTCCCATCAAATCCTTCCACTTAGAGCTCTGAGAACCTCACTAAGGAGTGGAGGCAGACAAAAAGACTTTAAGAACCAGATGGGGTAGGAGAGGACATTCTGCAAACAAGGCCCTCTAAATCAACTGTGTAAATCTCATATGAACTCACAGAGACTCAACTAACAAGTGTAGGGTCCACGTGGATTTACACTAGGTTCTATGTGCACGTGAGTGTGTGCATGCATGCGTGCGTGCGTGTGTGTGTGTGTGTGTGTGTGTATGTGTGTGTGTGTGTGCATTTCTGTCTGTCTCTCTGTGTGCCTGTGTTTCTGTCTGTCTGTCTGTCTCTGTATAATGACTGGCTTTTAGTCTGTGTATTTGTTCCCATCGTAAGTAGGAGGAAGCATTTGTGATGACAGCTCAATGAGGTTTATAAGAACATCACTAGGAGTGTTTGTTTGTTTGTTTTTAAGACCAGTGACATTTTGCTTTTAGGTCTCTGGAATATCAAGTCTCTTATTCTTGGTCAGTCATTAATTGTTGGGTATCAGTCCCTCCTTCTGGAGTGGGCCTTAAGTCAATGCAGACATTGATTGCTTACTCCCATAAGTTTTATGAAACAATTACTATAATATATATACATCATTGAAAGTATATATACATATACTTTGGTGTTTTTTATTGGGCCCCTAAGTGTCTATGAGTGGGTCTTTGATACTTGTGCCTTGTCTTGGGCTTCCCTTGTCCAACTTTGATGTGATGATTTTTGCTTTATCTTATTATATTTTATTTTGCTGTGTTTTGTTGTTATCACTTAGATGCCTGTGATTTTCTAATTAGAGACAGAAAGGGAATATATCCCAATGCAAGGAGAGCTGTACAGGAACTGAAAGTAGAATGAGGGGAAACTGTACTCTAAATGTATGGTCTGAGAAAATAATAAACAAACAAACTAATAAATAAGTATTGCCAAAGACAGCACCAACCTTGACTTTAATGTTTCAGAGAGAAGATTATATTCAATCCTTGGTCAAATCTGGATAGTGACAGAGAAATTGGCATAAATGAGAAACTCATGTAGATTTAATTTTATTAAAGACTCTATTGCATTAAAATATACCTAAACCACTAATACTTTTGACTTCTAAGTATCTATTCGATTCCAGCAATGCACTGGGAATATATGAGTTATACATTTTTCCATATATCAAGGACATGATTGGTCTGTCTCTGGATTTATTTTTTACATTTTAAACTTACTTAAGTTACAATTAATGATATCTAAACCCTTATCACCCAAAGATGAGCCTTGGCCCATCCTTCAAAACTAGGCAGTGAAATGAATGAATAGAAAACAGTGCACTGATTTTAAAACATGTTCCTATTCATTAAGATCAAGAGGACACATCATATAGTTTAGTAAAAGATATATTCAGCTGATCAAGTATACTTTTATGTATCCTTAAACATTCATCTTACCAGAGTGAAAGAAAACTTCTAATCAAAAAGGATTCATCTGAAGGCAGACACAGTGGGTAGTGATGTGTGCTTTGACTAAGGAAATAGCAGCATACAGGGCAGCTGACATTCCCACTCCTATCCACACACAACAGGAAGAAAACCTTCAGCTGCTATTTCAAACATGCTTCATTTCTTCATGCAAAGCATAAGAAGTATGAACTTCATAAGTCAAAGGACCTTGTGGAGATACACGAATGATAAGTTTTTGATCTTTTAAATTTTTGTTTCAAATGTAAAACTTGCAAGGGACAAATAAAAGTTCAGTGAAAGTGTGACTAGATCCTTATAAATATCACTCTGCTCCTCAAGTGAATTCAGCAGTGTGGATATTAAGATAGAATATTTTTTGGTACCGAAGCTTAGCATTTCTTTCATAGTCACCAGTATTAGTCACCAGGTATCTCAGAGGTATCAGGCAATGACTCCAATAAATTAGTACATTTGGTAAATACTGACAGACATTAGAGCCTGAGAGGCAATTACAAAAGTAAAGTATTTGCCTTTAATGAAGAGGCTACCCTGACATTGGATAAAAAGGTCAATTTCAACAAATGCGTGATTTCAACAAATGATTGAAAGCCTCCAGAGGGTTTCAAAGGTAGCTCTATACCAAATGGAGTCATAGAAGAGTGGCAAGGACCACACTTCCATGCTGAAGCCACTTTTCCATTAAATATTCCCATTCCTTCACCTTACCATTAAAGTACCAATTCTAGGAAGGTTGTAGTTAATTTACTTCTTTGGATTTAAGTTCAACAATAGTTGAAGACATTCTGCACTTGGAGAAAGGAAAACAGTGATTACATTTAAAATTTTATGATATACAAAAAGAAGAATGCAGCAAAATCTTTGGAAGGCTGATGGAGACAGTTCCATGAATAATATATGTAGATAGAAGAGATACAAAAATTTACAGAAATAGATATGGTCTTGTTATTAGGATTGTTGTGGGCACATGAGATAACTCTTGTTCAATGGCTCCTGAGATTTATGTTGATCTTCTTCCATGAGAGCATGTGGTCTTTTACTGATACTGTATTCTCTGAAGTATCTGCATTAAAATTTTATAATACATGGGTAAAGGATATTCTTTATATGGATTTCAACTGGGATTAATATTATTTTGGGATTTATTTCTCAGTTTTAAATGTATGATATTTTACTGAATTTTATAAAGGTTGAGGTTTCTACTGTGAAGATATAAAATAGGGTTTTTTTTCTGAAGAATTAATTTTTTATCCCAAAAGCATTTGAAAACTTTAAGGCTATTAAAAGTCTTCAAACACTTTTCACCAAGAAAGAACACAGCAGTTGATTACCCAGTATCAAATGTTCAGCTTTGAAAATACACACACACACACACACACACACACACACACACACACATATGTATATGTATATATATACATATACATATACATATATATATATATATATATATATATATATATATATATATACAAGACCTATCTAATCTGTATACATATATGGTGTGTGTGTGTGTGTGTGTGTGTGTGTGTGTTTGTTTCTATGTGTGTCTGTGTGTATCAACAATTAAAGAAAAGGTAAGAAGTCATGAATTGAATGATAGTGTTACATGGGCAGAATAGGATTGTGGAAAGTGAGAGGAGAATGATTTAATTAGATTATAATCACAAAAATTATTTTAAAAAGTAAAACAAAATGAACAAGGGATATACTAAGTCACTTCCATTCTTCCTATTGACCTTTCCTGAGCCCCATGCTTATCTATTACTTAATTTACATGTCCATTTAACATGTTTTAAAAATATTTGAAAAATAATTTTAGTTACATACTGTAAATTATTTCACACAATTACTTATCAGGAATATAATCAGGTATCCAGTTATTTTTTTAATAACTTGAATAATTTTCTTTTCTTCTTATGGTGGCCCATGGTGTTTGTCTGTGTGTGCATGTGTTTTATCTGTGTATAAATATGCAGCAGCCAGAGGTGGGTTGAAAGACTACTTTACACACTTCCACATGTGACATTATCCACCCAATGTTAAAGTCAGCTCTTACAAATGAGCAGATGTAGGTTAAAAGTTACAAGCTGGGCGGTGGTGGCGCACACCTTTAATCCTAGCACTTGGGAGGCAGAAGCAGGCAGATTTCTGAGTTCAAGGCCAGCCTAGTCTAGAGTGTGTTCCAGGACAGCCAGAACTATACAGAGAAACCCTGTCTCAAAAAACCAAAAAAAAAAAAAAAGTTACAGTGTTGGTCATTGTAGGTAGAAGTTGCAGTGAGAATATATTCAGTTAAGAAATAACATTTTTTTTCCTCAGGCAAGCCAGTATACCAGATCCACATTCTAATTTAGTCCAGAGACCCTCAAGATAGAATTGGCCTATGTCCTTTCTCTTCCTCCATGATACATTTGATCATAACTTCTCCAGTTCCCTGATGCTAAGTTCACACAACCAGTCTTGTGTTTGACTTGTTATTTATTAAAGCCCCTTCTCTCATATGTAGAGACTTCTTAAAAGAGAGTTCAGGGGTAAAATTAAGACTTAAGATTTAAGAGAGCAACATTGATTGAGACTCCATGCCTTTTCTCTAGGGTAACACGTGTTGAGGAAATCTTACAATTTTCTTGGTAGAATTAGATTTTCCCAGAAAGCCACCACTTCCTTGTGTCTACCAGCTCCTAGATAGATAGCTTTAGGTGGAGGAAGATGAGCTAGCAAGACATATCTTTAGTCTGATAAAGGTTTTGCATCTATTGCTTTTTGTTTATTGTTTGTTTATTGCCACAGGATGCCTAAAATATGCTTCGTTTTCTTGTGATTTTTCAAAGACTAAAGATTAGAGATTTGACCTCTGAGAAACTGCATATAATTTAAGCCTTTCATATATCAAGGTTCATTACAATTTGTTTCTTCAATAACAACTTATATAATGTGGGAAAATTTTGTGATATAACAAAATTTGTATGGAAGACAACATAAAACTCAGAGGCCTAAAATACAATTCACTTTTTGTAGTTACGCCAGACAAAGATGTGGGTAACATTATCCTATTTGAAGACAGACAATGACTTTATCAATTCAGTCAACTCCTGATACATTTAAAATATATTTCTTGGTTCGAAGAAAATTAGACACTATTTCCTAATTTGTTAGACAGCCTCTGTCCTGCCTTCTTAAATCTCAGGGTGACATTGCTAAGCATAGTGACAAATTTCAAACATAAAGTGTTATACAATTTTACTAGTGGGATGATGATGAGTTTTACCTGAAGGCTTATCATCCTTCTTGGCGATGAGGATGACATTGCACTATTTGAAATGCTTCTATATTGAGATGAAAAAAAAAAAAAAACCAACATGGCAAGATATTGGTTGCAAGGAGTCTCAGTAATGCCTCTGATCCCAAAGGTGAAATGTCAGCAGCACCAGACAGCTACAGCATGGCGGTTTTCCCTCTGAGCAGAAGCCACACTTTCACTAGAAGGTGACCATTTTTCTGCATGCCCTTTCCTGTGACCATTGTAGCAGCTCATTCTCACTTTTATACTTCTAAATAATGTAAATCACCATCAACTTCACTTACCATGAAGAATGGAAGTGCAATTAGTCACTGATTTACTGCCTCAGTTAGTGTGTAGGAGTAAAGACTAACCTTGTGATATTCGTAATAGATGTAGTAACGTCGTGGAGCCCCTGAGACTGGGAACTTAAGGGGGAGAGAGACAACTTGGCATGAAGCTTCTAATTTTATTCCAGACAATTTATTTCTTTATAGCCTATGTAACTAAGTTTTATCTAAAATGAGATTTATGCATATTTCTTGACAAAAATTTTCCAAATGTTCCTTAAATTTGATCCAAATGTTAACATATTAATATTGGATTGATTAATTTGTAATGGTATACATCTCCACACAGACTATTCTATATTTTCATGTAAATGTGATACATTACTTTTAAATTATGAAACTTACTGGCCCAACCTATCTATTTACTATGTTTGTATACTGAAATACTTTCAGGCCATCAGATCATAGAATATAAGTTTGTAGTTCAAAAGCATATGATAACCCACATTATCTGTGCAATTAAATTCAAAATGTATGGAAAAATCTTGCAATACTGTGCTTTTACTATACATAAATACATGCTCACACACCCACTAATACTTAGACACACACACACAAACAAAACATAATTAAACTTTATCCTAGGTAAGTACACAGTAAGTGATTAATAATGACTAACTGTACTGTTGCACCATTATAAAAATATGCTGCAAGAAGCCAGATAAATTTGTTTCTTCTTAGAAGATCTTACTGTGTTTTCTACTTACTTTTCTACTTATGGGAAACACTGTATTAACTTTGAACATATTAAGTATCACCATCCAGCACTCCTGTGCTTTAAGGGCAATTGTTAAGTGCCCTTAAGAAAAACACTGCAAAAAACACGTGTGTGTACTTGGTATTTTCTAGGACTCCCAAGGGAGTAACAGGAAGGCAGGTAGTTGTCACAGTTCAGTTTTAGTGTTGTGATAAAACACAGACCAAAAGCAAGGTAAGGAAGGAAAGAGTCTATTTTATCTTACAGGTTATGGTTCATCATCAAATGAAGTATACAGGGCAAGAACCTGAACCAGAATCCATAGAGGGAAAAAAGCACATTGCCTTCATCCCTCTGGCTTCCTTGGCTACATTTCTTCATTCCTCAGGCTCATCTACCCAAGGTTGTCAAGGTCCTCTTACATAAATTAGAGATTAATAAGTTGTCACATAGATGTGGCCATCTATCCATCTCTTCAAGGCAATTCCTCAATTGAATTCCTTCTTCCCAGACTTTAGTTTGCATCAAGCTGACAATTGTAAACAACCAGAGCTGCAATTTATTGAATGTAATTAACTGGAAAAATGGTGATCCCAGAAAGGATAAAATACAGATCAAGCTGCCATCCATGTTACTCAAAAAATGTGTTCACCTTAAATTCGTAGATTATTTCCATAATTTGCTACTTTATTTTTGAAGCATGGTTGGCTAAGCTACTTTGACCCATAGAAAGATAATCTAGAGATAAGAAGAACTATTTTATATTTACACTGGATAATCCCTAACTTTTTGCCAGTTTCCATACTGAATGTTCTTCTTCACCCTATCTCCAGCACCATTCGTCTCTTTGCTCATCCATCCATGCACAGATACTTTCTCTTCTCAGAGCCTCTATGATGCCATTCTCCCCACACATAGATTATGGAATATTCTGTTGATTCTCCAACTCAGATTCATCTACCTGTTTTATCCACAAGGATTTTTAATTTTTTTTAATACAATCTCTATATTTCTGGCATTCTAATAAAGTTTTTGGTTGTCAGGTTCTGCCCTAGATAACTATTATTATGCTATTCCCACCTTCTCATAGCCAAACTGGCTTCATCTCCAACTTTATTGCTTGTATGTGTCACATGGCCCTATTTCATAACAAAGCGTCCAGGATATAGGCATTTCTATTGTATAAAAAAATGGAAAAGAAGAATTTCATTGAATATATAGTATGATGCCCATCATACCAAATTAACTATAAAACCAAATATTTATTAGCACTGTATTCTGGGATCTTACTCACAAAGTAAGAGTCTCAAATTACTGTACAGATTTCAAAATGCTGGAATATTTTTATACTTATTTTGTCTTATGGCAAATGTTTATTATCACGTTTGTAGTCATGAGAAACATGAATTAATAAGAACATAATAACAGTAAGTCTCCAAACATTTTAAAACTTGTATCATCTGAAATAATTCACATTTATTAATTCAAATTGCTTAGCCCGAGGGTGATTTATTAATTCATATGCTAATTAAATATAACATGAAGTTTTATTAGCAGTGAGTTGAAAATAGATTGGAATTATACTAGGTTTGAATACCAGGTACCAGTTATAATTAGCTTGTATGGACCAGAGTTTTATTTGTCATAAGATAAAATCTCTTGCTGATTATTAAGCCTTATAAAATTCAAATATATATATGTGTGTATATATATATACATATATACATGATATATGTATACATATATACATATATATATATATATATATATATATATATATATATATCTCACAATGCTTGGTGAACCTCATGTGGTTTAGTTCCCTCTGAATGCCAGTTCAGTGTTGAACACTTGCTAACCATCCATGTCATCAAATATTATTTGTGTTGGATTTCCTGCCTTTAGAATAATATTCTATACATGGAAGAGTTTTATATCATGCAAAATTATTTTATATAGAAACTTATTTTTACTCTCTGTGATCTACATGCTTGACTCATTTCTGATTGTTTCTTTACTGTGTATCTCCTCTATGTATGCAACCCAAGTTCAAATTCTACAATCTAGGCTTTCTAGTGTTCTCTACTAGGCTATGGCTAATCTGACATCCTTTCATTAATAACTGAAAGAGGTTTGTAACTATTCATCCAACTTTTTTATATGGTAGAAAGACTTTATATGCAACCTTTGGACATTTGTTACATGTAGAAATATACTCAGACCTATTTGCCATTTTACACTTCAGAGAATAGCTGTTGAGTTTTGAAACCCTAAATAAGTCTAGGCATTTGACTTAGTAGTTACAGAACTGGAAACACAAGTATGCAGGCTTGAGTTCAGACCCCCAGAATCCATGTAAAATTACCTGATGCAGCATCCATTTGTAAGGTGTTACAGCATCAATTATAATATATACCTTTCTATGATTTGCATAATAAAAACATAGTGTATACGAAAAAATTTCAAATCCAGAATTTACAAATTCATATTGAAGAATTCTATACTTCCAAGTCATCTGAGTATAAAAAGAATGAGACAAAAAGAAGAGAATAGAGGAAAAGCACACTATTATCCTTCTTGACACTTTATATGTATACGACATATAAGGATCCAGTGTAATAACTCATCTAGAAAGAGAGAGAGAGAGAGAGAGAGAGAGAGAGAGTTTGTGGACCATGTATCTTTCTACAACAATATTAGATATCAGGGATAGCAGTAATATCACTAAAATGTATGGATATTACTCTTTTAAGAAAAGATAATATCATAGACACAATTAAATAAAGGATCTTGGAAGGGGCAGGTTGTCCTGTATTTTCCCAACATGTACACATATAAAGGAGATACAAAGACACTTGGCTCTGTGGGAAAGGTGACTGAGCAATGAACAGCAAAAAGTAACTGAAGAGTGTTTGTCTTGAAGATCGTAAGATATAAAGGAGAAGGGTCAGTTATGAGGTGTTATCTGTCCCTAGGTGGAAGACAAGACTAACAGTCGATGATGCAGCAGGGAGCTTGGCCTAGGAACATTGCTCTTTGCCTGCAATTTTCCTTGACTTGTAAAAATTTTAAAAGCAGCTTTAGAAAGCTAATTGGATAGCAGTCATCACAACTAGTGAAATCCAACTCTATTCAATTTTCAATAGGTGAAATTAAGTCCTGAAGAATTAGAGAATTAATCAAGGATATAAAATCCATTAGCTAGTATTAAAATTTCATCAAAATTTTAGGTTTTAGTCCTAGGAGCTTTAAGTTAATATTTATGTAAATGTGTGCATTGTAAGTATTATTAGCAATGACTTCAATGACAATTAGCTGAGCTACAAAGATAAAAGTTTTTTTTTCCCCTCCTAAGTAGGTAAGATTTTGGCTATATCATATTGAAAAAAAGTCACTGTTGTTTAAATTTTTTCCCTTGACATTTATTCTATTAAAACATGTAATCTGAGTTTCAAATGTAAAATGTTAACAGAGCCTTGAATTTTGTAATTCTGAAGGTACAGTATAATGGTGGAAAATAGCTTCAGCTAATAAGTCAGTGTACTGATAACATCTCTGGGAGTGGCTGCTGTGAGAAAATGTTGAGAGTCCTATGCCTGCATCAGGACCCAAGAGCAAAAGCAAGCTGAACCTAGGTGCATGTTCTAGGGTGTGTGTGTGTGTCACCTGGAGTAATTCAAGGAACTTTGTCTGACTAGAGACTTTCCAGACATGAGTTGCAAATTAAACAGGGCACAGACATATTGTGGAACTGATCATTTCCACTGCCAAGACTGTGAGTTAAGTACCAGCTATCAATATCGAAGCAGAAAACGCTGGCTGTGTAAAGCAGGAGCTTCTCTTTTGTGAACCAATTAAGCCAGTTTCAGTGTTCTTTTGAAGATGTATCCGGGATTGTAGATTGAAAGACAAAATGAATCAAACACAGACACACACTGATGAGACCCCTTCAGCTGTCAACAACAACAACAAAAAAATTAAAGGCAAGAATAAAAGATTAACTTGACTCTTCTAGTGGGAAAAAATGGTGGCAAATGAAAATGAAGAACAGAAATTCCTATCCTGACGTAACTGTTCCTCAGACCTAGCACACGGAGAAATAAAAGTTAATTACTTGTCTCATGTTCAAATATCACTGGTTTCACAAAGTGATGCACTGTGTGTGGTAAAAGGTAGTGTTCTTTGTTCTGCTTGCAGCCTGGTTTCGAATGATCACTCCTGTGTGTGAATTCTCACTGCTCTCACCATTTACTCAGACCACAGCACATGCATGGGGCAGAAGATGCGAGAGGGGCTTTTCCCTCTATCTAGATGACTGGTGTATATACATTTAGCATAATGAAAACATTTTTAAGCCTATATTTAAAAGACAAAGGAAACTTAAAATCTTGACTTGTGACTTATGAAATGGCATGGTATAATCTGGCATCTATGCAACAGGTCTAGTATAGAACCAAGTTTATTGAGGAAAAAAATCAGGGAGTGGAGTGAGGATCTGGAAAAGGGTAGTGACAGAGAAAGAGAGACAGAGAAGGACAGAAAGGGAAGAGGCTGACCAGGAACATGTGGGGAAGAAAGAGAGAGGAGATGAGGAGAGATAGGAAGGGAGAGAGAGAGACAGGAGAGAGA
>NW_022196898.1:87712953-87724429 GCF_008632895.1 Mastomys coucha
AGCAGTTCTTCTAAGCCTGGC
This sequence comes from Mastomys coucha, assembly GCF_008632895.1. Taxonomy (NCBI): domain Eukaryota; kingdom Metazoa; phylum Chordata; class Mammalia; order Rodentia; family Muridae; genus Mastomys; species Mastomys coucha. The sequence goes on from NW_022196898.1 coordinate 87,712,975, forward strand.
TCCTGGCTCCTGGCTGGTGGTAGAGAAGCAAGCTGTTGCTAGGTAGTTGTTAGATTCTAGTGGAATTTCTAACATTCCTCTAGTTTTGTTTAGTTTTAAAATGGGGAACTAGAAAGGACTGATGGTGGGGCAGGAATAAGGTTGTCCCATTCTTTAAACTACTTACTGCTGACTTTGGGGTAAGAGTGGACTTTGGGTAACCTTAGAAAATTGAGGTGTTGGTCACACCGTGGGAGAGCTAGCTGTTTCATTGCTGTCCAGAGTCTGTGTGACCATCTGCAGCTAGGAAAGTGCAGGCCTAGAGCGACCTGTGAGGGTAGACTAGAGCACCCGTGGGTTGCAGATTTCAGGTAAACACTTGGACTTGGTAGGATGCCTAACCACGTATACGCTTTGGAGGCAGAAAATAAAGTTAAGTAGGTTTGGGAGAAAAACCTTTTCCTTAGCTGTCCATTTGAAACCTTTCGACCCATAGTCTTGGTGGTTGGCAGAGAAAAATCCCAAAACTAGGGAATGGCGTAGGAATCCCACCTCTAAAATAGGCAAGATGTGGGGAAATTAGGCTGTTGATTGACAGGGATACTGATCTACATGAAGTCCATTTGACCCAGGACAGGCTGATCTGTGTATTTTTCCTGAGAATTACAAGAAGCCTTTTAAGTTTACAAAAGAGCTACATTTGTTAACAGCATGAATGTATCTTAAGGTGAGCTCAGGGAAGACAAAAACTTTCATGGAGCAGCAGGGGTAAGAGGGTGTTTTCACCCTTTATCCAGAAGCCTTCATGTATACAAAAGTAGCATAATGAGAAACATTATAAGCCTATATTTAAATGACAATCACAATCTTGACCCTGTGGTTATGACTGTTGATCATATAGATTTAGCATGAGAAACACCTTTATGCCTATACTTAAATCATAACCAAGGACACTTGAACCTGTGATTATGAAAGTGGATAATATAGTGGAATGTTTTATCAGAGTTAGGCTAATAATTTATCAGAACTCTGTTGATTAATGTTAGGACTCTGAACTTTTAGTCATAATATAACAGTGGCATAGTGAGGGAAAGAAATCTGAAGCATTTTGTACCCTAAATCATTTATATTATTTAAAATTTTTATGTCCTCCAACCTACCTATCTTATAGTTACCAACACCAAAATGCCTTCCTAGACCCTCAAATATTTTCTTAGATCCTCATAACACTTTCATATTCTTATACCTTGTGTAAAGTTTACACATTTTTTACATCTTTTATGCCTTTTTTTACACCTTTATTTACTATAAGACACAAGTGGTTGATCATTGGGGAGTAGTTACTGCAAACTGAGATTTTTTTTTTTCAGATGAGGAAGTAGCAAATTTTACATCAAAAATTTTAACCTGTGAGCCTCTTATCCTGAAACCTATGAACAAAGCAAACCAGTTTCCCTTTTTAATAAGAGATCTGGTAATCTTAACCAGCTAATGAATTGACTAGTAAGCTAACACAATGGTAGATTTTCTTGGGATAAGGAGCTAGTTGCCTGTTCTCTAGAAGTCAAGTTATAGTTATTTTAGTTGTCAGTGTAATCAGAGACCTTAGAAGGATAAATCATACTCTTGGTGATGTCATATATTATTTAAAATTACAGAGGTTTGTCTGTAGTCCACTACCTAAACAGTTCTCCCAAACTTCTAAGATCTCCATCACAATGTGGGCAGAGGCATTCTGGTTACCAGTCATGGAAGATGAGAGGCTCTTTTTTTTTCCCATGGAAAAGGAACGTGGGAGAAATGACCTCACCTTGTCTTAGGTAATATGATACATTCAATTCTCAGGGTCCCCTGTTTGTTCATAGTTCATGATGAATACTGGCAAAGGTAGTCTCACCCAATGGTTTATGTACCATAATCCAGGTAGAGTCCTTTGTTGCTGTGCCTACTTCGTCTTGGAGAACTTGGAGGGGAAGAAAAATTACTGGTAGGATGTCTTTGTCTGTCACAGTAAGTTTAAACATTTAATGAGATCACTGAGAGCTAGTATCTATTAAGCATATTGGAGTTAAAAAAAACTATGTCTGCTTTTAAGTATCTGCTCTGACTGTAACTAGCAAACATAAAGCAGGAGGCTAATAAATAAAGCTTAGTCTTTATTTTCAAAGAATGTACAGTGTAGCAGAGCATGTAAAATGATTTTTAGCAATCATTGAACAGCTCATCCTGTACGGCTGTGTTTGTGATGAGCAATAAAGAGAGAAGTGGTGACTTTAGACTTAGATTTTTTAAAACCTGCTTTTAATAATGGTTCTAGCCTATTATATGAAGGTACGGGAGAAAGATGGTAAATAGGACAAGGGGATATAGACCTGTTTAGAAGTAGTTCTTTGAAGCAATTCCCATCTATATTTGTCAGGATACCAGCAATCCAGTTCTGTAGTGTCAGGATACCAAACATGAGTCATCAGTGGTGGCATGATCCAGCAGAAATAGCCAAGCTTCCACCAAATTGGTATGAATCAGCAAAAGTGACCAGAATCAGCCAGGATGCCAGGAAAAGTTCTCTTCCATACCTTTCTCAAGGAGATGAAGAACAGGGAAGACAAAGTCTTGAGGCCAACCAAGCATTGTAAGGCTGTCTATACAAGCTTGCCAACACTTTCTGTTGAGTCCTACTTATACTCTCTCAAAACAGGTCTTTTACCTTAGCAAATACCAAGTGAGTCTGTATCACCAGACATATAAAGAAACATCCACTTTAGGGGACCAAGAAACACATTGACAATTTTAAATGCTAATGTTAGCAAGAGTTTGTAAAACTAGAATAAAAGGATAATTGTTCAAGAAAGCATGTGAAAAGGATACCCAGAGCATACAGGATTATAGGGAGTCCACTGGAGAAGACCACCCAGACACTCTATAGCTAATTGAAAATCTTTATTCTGGCTAGCAGGAACTAAGCTTAGGCATTCAGTGTGTCCTCAAGCTACATCATCCTGTTACCTTGATTAGCAGTTAGAGAAGAAGGTTTTGTGCAATCAAGCAGTTTAATAACAGCTAAGATAAATTGGCTGGAGGATCTTGATCTTAGATTTGTAGAGTTGAATAATTTTTCGTGGGCTTCTCCATCAAGAAATTTTACATGGCCACAGCAAGACTATGAGATGGAGGAAGGTCTGCACTGCCATGCTGTGTCACAATAGACATTTATTAAAATTAAAGGAGCCATACTGTCTTGAAGAATAATGAATAATGAAGGAATAGTAGTCTTTTAATCCTGAGTGTTGAATGAAACCTCTGAGGTCATATGCTTACTTTCTTAAATTTAAGGCTATTTCTTGGTTGGTAGGACACTTTCCTAGCAAGCAGAGAAAGCTAGGATGCATACCCACCATGACATAAATACTGTGTGATATTTAATTCCTGTAACCTCAGTACTGACCAGGTGAGGACAAAGTGATCAGAAGTTCAAGATCATCTTTGGCTACATAAATAGTTTGAGGCCAGCCAGAAATCAAAGAACAAGAAAAGTAGGAGGAAAAGGAAGAGGATGAGGAGTTGGTAGAGACTCATGTTCTTGGTAATTTAGTAAAGCTAGTCATTTTTAGCATTTTCAAATGCTAGTGACTACTAATGAATGTTTGAACAAATCCACTTTGTGACTAAATTTAAAAGTTCTCATTTTGAGGGGAACCAATTTAGAAAGCTTTGTTTTTATTTATTCTTTAATGAAGAATCTGACATTTTTTAAAATAAAGTTTGTAAGAAAGCTAGAAATTCATGGTAATTTGGAATACTGACAAAAGTAATATTAAAAGTAATGGTCCTAGATCTAAATCCTCATATGTGGTTAAAACTGAATAAAACCCTTATCTTACATAACTCCAAGTGAGATAACATTAGCAACTAGATACTTCCATATGTTCCTTAGAGCCACAGGTGAATAAACAAAGATGTTGAGAAGTTTTAGTTGGAGATCATAATTCTCAGAGTCATAATATTTATATCTTCATCAATTTTGATAACAAAGTTCAAGATGTAGTTGTTGAATGTGTTACAAGCAGAAAATTTTCCCAAACATCACTTGTCCTCTCATAGGTCTTTTACCTTACCAACCAATAAATAATAGTAAATATATAAAGAAAACAACTTCTTACTATCTAGACAACATATTTAACACATCTGGTATGCAATTCATATTGAATTAATATAATTTTCCTTAGTTAGAAGCTAGAAAACTAAGTCTTTGTCTCCTAGGTAACTTGCAATAACCTGTGATCAGAATTGTCTAGTTTACAAAAGAGGTAAGCAGAAGAATTCACTATTTACCAGCAATCTAATTGGTTCTAGCAAACACCTATAACTAGTTAGGCCTTTAACACAGATGCCAGTTTTACATACTCATGCTTAGCATGTACAATAACACTACAACTAATGTATCCAACATTGAATGCATAAAAAATGACAATCTGCAAGAGGAGAAGAAGGTATGTAAGCCGTATCTTCTGAGTCACATGAATAGGATTAAAGTAAAGTAAGGATATAGCAAGCTTAGAAAAAATTGGACAAGTTACAGGAGCCCAATAGTTAACACTAGTATGGAGAAGATCGTAATGTAAAACTGAAACAATTGAGGTAACACCAGGAAGAACTGAGAGATCCCAAAGCCAAAATGTAGAATAATCACAAGTGAGGTTGAAAGTGCATATAGTGCACTCATTAAGAAGAAAACCATTCAGAAGTATCTGTAGAATTTCGAAAGATGAATGGTGAAAAGGGTTTGAGTAAAATACAGGAAACATAATACATGCAAAATAGAACACCCACCAGAAGCCTAAAGGCTAGAATTGATTCTATTTTATACAGTAAACATTTATATTTATGCAGTGACTAAGGAAACAGAGCTCAATGCTGTCTTTGATCAATATGTGCCTTAGAATGCATACCATGTGCTTCTTTTGTGATTGGGTTACCTCACTCAGAATGATATTCTCCAGAACCATCCATTTCCCTAATAATTTCATAAATTCATTGTTTTTAATAGCTGAGTAGTAGTCCATTGTGTAGATGTACCACATTTTCTGTATCCATTCTTCTGTTGGGGGACATCTGGATTGTTTCCAGTTTCTGGCTATTATAAATAAGGTTGCTATGAACAAAGTGGAACATGTATCCTTATTACATATTGGAGCATCTTCTGGGTATATGCCCAGAAATGGTATAGCCGGGTCCTCTGGTAGTAGTATGCCAAATTTCCAGAGGAACTGCCAAATTGATATCTAGAGTAGTTGTACTAGCTTGCAATCCCACCAGCAATGAAAGAGTGTTCCTCTTTCTCTACAACCTCGCCAGCATCTGCTGTCACCTGAGTTTTTGATCTCAGCTGTTCTGACTGCTGTGAGGTGGAATCTCAGGGTTGTTTTGATTTGCATTTCCCTGATGACTAAGGATGTTGAACATTTCTCTAGGTGCTTATAAGCCATTCAGTATTCCTCAGTGGAATATTCTTTGTTTAGCTCTGTACCCCATTTTTAATAGGGTTATTTGGTTATCTGGAGTTTAACTTCTTGAGTTCTTTTTATGTATTGGATATTAGCCCTCTACACACTCACTGATAAGTGGATATTAGCCCAGAAGCTTGGAATACCCAAAATATAACCCACAAACCACAAGAAACTCAAGAAGGAAGACCAAAGTGTGGATACTTCAATCATTCTTAGAATGGGGAACAAAAGACCCATGGAAGGAGTTGCAGAGACAAATATGGAGTAGAGACTGAAGAAAGGACAATCTGGAGCCAGTACCACTTGGGAATCCTTCCCATATTCAGTCACCAAACCCAGACACTATTGTGGATACCAGCAAGTGCTGGCTGAAAGGAGCCTGATATAGCTGTATCCTGAGAGGCTATTCAAGTGTCCAACTAAGACAGAAGTAGAGACTCACAGCCATCCATTGGACTGAGCACAGGGTCTCCATTAAAGGAGCTAGAGAAAGGATCCAAGGAGCTGAAGGGTTTGCAGTCCCTTATGATAAACAACAATATGAACAAACTAGTACTCTCAGAGCTCCCAGGGACTAAACCACCAACCCATGAGTACACATGGTGGGACTCATGGTTCCAGCTGCATAGGTAGCAGAGGATGACCTAGTCAGTCATGGGAAGAGAGACCCTTGGTCCTGTGAAGGTTCTATGCCCCAATGTAGGGGAATGCCAGGGCTAGGAAGCAGGAGATGGTGGGTTGTAGAGCAGGGTGAGGGGGTAGAAAACATTTTTCCCCCAGAAGGGGAAAACATGAAAGGAGATATCATTTGAAATGTAAATAAAGAAAATACCTCATAAAAAATATGTGCCTTAGATTTTATGGCTAAAATCTTTAGGTTGCTGCTGGGTAAAAGGCAGTCTTGAAAGCTTCAAACAACAGTCTACCTGGCATACCTGTTAAATAATGATTCTGCTGTAATGTCCATAGTCTTCATGAGAATGATTGGAAAGATATATGTCCCAGGATTCTATATAAGGAAAGTGAAGATGGTAAGACTGCGTTTATTAATTCACAATCACAATGTGTCTGGTAAACACAATTTCCATGGATACAGCTATTATGATAAAACATCTAACAAATATCTATTTTTCTTTTATATCACAGAATCTTTCCGTGAAGATAATTTCACCAAAGTATTTTCTTTACAAGAACTCATACAAATGCAGGTCATTAGAGGGGATAGATAGTATCAACAAGAGCCATTATCAAATTAAGTATCAAATAATTTAGAATAGATGCAACCTATTAATCATCATGTCCAGGAAGTACCAAAGCAAAGGGAAAATTGGAGGAATTGGCTCTATCTGTACCAACAGAGAAAAGAATAAAACAGCTAATAAAACACAGACAAACCACAAAAATATAGAGAAAAATGCATGTTATGATTTTCTGTAAGGATCACCCTTCTAGTAAATGCCTTTCTTTGTGATCTAGACTACATGGATACTGGAATTGTCAATTTTCATCTTCTGGGGCTGTCCTGTTAATGTAGACACTCATCTTGGAGAGCCAACTGTAAAACTGTACCCAGGAAAGGTGATACCCTTAGGCTCATGGGTGTCATAAAGGGCCATGCCCATTGCACATTTAGCACCCCAGGAAACTGTGTCCCTGTACACAGTAATGTGATGTTGATTTTTCTGTCCACTAATTCCAGCAGTCTTGAAACCCTGGCTTGCTTGATCACTCTTTGAAAGCTTTTCCAGATTATGATGTTTTTATCCATAGTATTGAACTGCAGGTCAAAATAGGATGCAGAGCTATTATGATATAAAGGAATACTGTATAATATAGAAAAACATTATAATATGGAATAAAGTCCTTCACAGATTGGATTTTAATAGACCCTTTGTCTCATTGACTGGGACACAGCTGTTGCATAGGGTAGTGTCATACAAGTGGCCCTTTCTTTCTGTTTGTTTACTTATTAGTAACACATGATTTCACATTGTTCCTTAATGAAACAATAAGTATTTTATTTTGTGAAATGGCTATGTGAAACAGACCAAAACAAAATTTTCCATGCAGCTCTAACCTTGAGAACTTTATGTAGAACAAGTGATGAGGGTGTGGAATGGAAAATTCAGGTGATATGTGTAAACACTGTTGTGATCTTCATAACTGTTGCTAGACAACTCCTATAAATGAATTTAGAGTACTTATAATAGAATCATAATTACAAGTGAAGTGACTTTCTTTAGCAACTAGTTTTCTTTCCTAAGAAATTTCAGGGAAATAAAACTTCAATGAAGCTATGAGGTGTAAACTTTGGCTACTAATGTTACATTACCTGAATATATACACCTTAAAGATGCACTTTATCTTATAGCAGTTTTCACAAAAGACTCATGATGTTTCACTCTTGTGGATAACCAGAAATTATCCTTCAGCTTGCTTAAATTTTGGTATATGGAATACCTCAGTGGTAAAGCTTCTTGTGTGAAAACTTCTGGGATCAATCTCTAGCATAGCAAAGAAGAAAAATATAAATCCATCTAAAGTCTAGTGTATGCCCTGTGTACTTACCAAATATAAGAAAATAGTGAGCAACTAGAGTTCTGTCATCTACACATTAACATCAAATCTATATCTGGTTTTCATTTTTTTTTTTTTTTGGTTTTTCAAGACAGGGTTTCTCTGTGTAGCCTGGCTGTCCTGGAACTCACTCCATAGACCAGGCTGGCCTGGAACTCAGAAATCCACCTGCCTCTGCTTCCCAAGTGCTGGGATTAAAGGAGTGTGCCATCACCACACAGTTGGTTTTAATTTCTTTCTTTTCTTTTTTTTTTTTTCTGGTTTTTCAAGACAGGGTTTCTCTGTTTAGCCCTGGCTCTCCTGGAACTCACTGTGTAGACCAGGCTGGCCTCGAACTCAGAAATCTGCCTGCCTCTGCCTCCCAAGTGCTGGGATTAAAGGCATGCACCACCATCCTGCCATGGTTTTCATTTCTTATTCAACAAACTTGTCTTTCTTTTAAGACATTGATGCAAAAACTGCATTTCATTCCATATTCAACACAATAAAATTCTTATATGATAAGGTTCATTATCATAATTTATTATAAAAGACAAAACAAAACATTGTTTGAGATTAGTACAGAAGATTTAGAGGCCAGAGAGAAAATGTTTATGTAGGCAGTATGGAAATATTCCCCATGGCTTTTTGCTCACTCACATTCCTCTGTATAGTATGTCTATCCTTATGAAGATGCTTCAATAGTATGTGCACTGCAAGATGAAATATTTTAAAATCTTACCTAATAGGAATATTGTTGGGGTAAGAGATTGATTAATTTTCATATTACAGAATATGATTTGATACACTATCTTAAAGGATATCTGTGACTTAAATTCATGGGAATAACAAAGACAGAGAAGCAAGGGGAAAGTTTGATGCATTCAGCAATGTCCTCTTTTGCATTACTGAGGATTTCAGTTCAAACACTCAGATTTTTCTACACCTTCTGAAACAATTCATCTATATCGTATGATATTTTAAATTTCACCACATGCCAATATGTCTCTAACGTCAATTCCAGCATCAGGAGTGATGCACATCAATATGTAGAAGTCAAAATGGAAAGTGAGGACTCTTCTAAATGACATTTAATTAGATCTTAGATTAGAAATGATACAAGAAATTGAGAAATACAATAGAACACAGCATCTAATATTTTGGAATTTTAATCCCCAGGGACAGTGCACCAGCAAAAGCCATAGCTGGGTTTGATTAAGTCTGCATGTTGTTCTTGACCTCATTAATGGAGTCAGCTGATGTATTTCTGAATTAATTTGTATGCAAATGTTCACAAATAAGAAGATAGTTGCCAGCTAATATGGCACTTTCACTGACTACATTTTTATTTCCCATCTTCATTTATATACCAAGTACTGTCTACTGTTGTTCTCACAATCTCACTGTATCTGTTCAACAAGAAAAGGATGATATAACTTTATAACATTTTGGCCTATGAGAATCAGAGACAATGCTAAATGTTTTCTGAACACTGTTAGCTATAATTTATTTTACCCTAAATTATTCTCATGCATCCTGATACCTTTGAATACTCATGTTTAACAACAGACTGCAGGGCTGGGTAGATAGCTTAATGGCTAAAAGCATTTGGCTGCTCTTTCACTGGACCATTGTTCAATTCCCAGTACTCACATGGAGGCTTACAATTGGCTGTAATGCCAATTTTCAGTACCTCTAGTGCCCTCTTCTGGCTTTAGTTGATGCCAGACATTCATGTGGTGAACAGGCAAACATAGACACAAAATACCTAAACCAAGAAATAAAAAGAAAATACAGAAAAGTGCTACAGCATATTAAATAAACATACAAATAAACCACAACACAGCTAACGGTCATTCGTTCACTAAAATCGAAGGGATATTTCATCACAGCAAATTACATAGTAATAGAGATATTTCTTGTAGACTCAGAAGTAAACAATGATCAATCATAGAAACTATATCCAGCTCTGAGATGACAGATGCAGTGATTCGTTGGTGCTTCTGCAAATACTGTGGATATGGTCTACACTTGTTTTATTTTAGTTGTTTATTCAATGAAGCTAAACATGAATGTGTATATTATGAAATATCTTATCACATTTTATTCAAGTGTTTTATTGTTTCATGGTTTGGGAAATTTAACTTTGGTATTTCATGTTATCACATGCTTAACTTTGATAAAGGAAGTTCACTTAAAATGAGTTAACCTAAGGGTCTGAAGAGGAAATGTCTTCTATATATTTTATGGCTAGTGATATGGAAGCATGGAAACAAAAGACATATGCCTCTCCTGAGAAATGTCTTTAAGATACAGGTAGTGATGACACCCTGAGTATGATAGCTTGGTGAATTGAGAACAGCCTATGGAAAAGCAAAACAAAAACAAAACAATGACAGCAAAATGTTTAAGACAGTTTCCATTTCAGTAAAATAAAATTGATATTATTCTTGAAAATACCTTACTTAAAATAATATTAACAATAAAAACAGCAAGGCTAAAAAAGTATCCAGCCCGATGCTTGCTTAAAATGCTAAATCTTGGCTTACCATTGGTGTGACATTCAATAAGCATCCACAGTTAATGAATTAACAGATATTGGGATAAGGATATAACATAGGACTCAATAGTAATCAACAGAACATCAAAGACAGAAAATTGTTTTTAATATTGTGGGAGCAGTAGGGCTATTTACATCCTGGTGGGCTATTCAACTTGTTAGCTCTTTGTATGTCTATATCAGATAATGAGAGAGGGAGACAGACACACAGACAGACACACAGACACATAGACAGACACACACAGAGAGTTGCATGTCTATGTAAGATAATGAGAGTGGGAGACAGGCATACACACACACACACACACACACACAAGGGGAAGAGAGAGAGAGAGAGAGAGAGAGAGAGAGAGAGAGGATGAGACAGTTGTGATGCATAAGAATTTCAAGTAGAAAATTAGAAGTAATATTTTCACTATGCACTGACAATATATTCCTGAAAGTGCCATTTACATTAAAATGAGGCTACTAATCAAATATTTAAAAACACCCTTAGCAGTCTTAAAATTTACAGTCGACATTGTTTATAGATATCAAGTCTTTAAAATGTGCATTTTGATTCTCCCTCTGGAGATGTCAACAAACACCTATTTGTCCCAGATAAGGCAGAGACATCTGACTGAAGGAATTCAACCCTAGTCTAACTGTGTAAACCAATGAGTTTATTGCTTACTCAGAGAAGCAAAGACAGCTCAAAGGCAGCTGCTTCTCTGAAGATTCAAGCACGGGTAACATCCTCATAGCTGAATTCTTGCAGCCACTCTGCTGCTTTCCAGACAGTTGCCCTAGAGAGAAATCTCTCACAAGCAGCTGTTTGCTTCTTTGACTACTGCAGGTGAGGCTATTTAAATCT
>NW_022196898.1:87725012-87728066 GCF_008632895.1 Mastomys coucha
CTCAGAGGACAGCAAGCTAGGTTTCTGTCTGCAATCATAACATGTCATAAGTAATAGTGTCAGTGTTTACTGCCCGCCCATGGGTTGGATCCCAAGTTAGGTCAGTCATTGCATGGCCTTTCCTTCAGTCGCTGTCCATTTTTGTCCCTTTATTTCTTTTGGGCAAGAACAATTCTGGGTCAGAACTATTGAAGGTGGGTTGTTGACCACATTCCTCCATTGGGGGTCCTGCCTATCTACTGGAGGTCATCTCTTCAGGTTCTATCTCCCCACTGTTAGGCCTTTTGTCGAAGGTCATCCTTCATGGAGTTCTGGAAACCTCTCACATCCCAGGTCTCTGAGACTTTCTAGTGGTTCCCCTATCTACTTCCCCAGAACCTGCATATTTCTATTCATTCCCCTGACCCTCTTGGCTTCTCTCCTGTCTTCCCCCACACATAATCGTCACCCCTTCCTTTTCCTCCCTCCTCCTCCCTTCTCCCACCTAGCTACTTCCTTTATTCTGTCTCCCATGACCATTTTGTTCCACCTTCTAAGTGGGATTGAAGCATTCTCACTTGGGCCTTCCTTGTTGTTAAACTTCTTAAGGTTTATAGCATGGATGTTCTCTACTTTTTGGCTAATGTTCATATATGAATGAATACATACCGTGCATGTCCTTTATTGACTGGATTAACTCAGGATTATATTTTCTAGTTCCATCCATGTGTTTGCAAAATTCATGATTTCTCATTTTTAATCACTGAATTCTGTTTTATAAATGAATCACATTTTCTGTATCCATTCTTCAGTTGAGGGACATCTTTCTGAGATTTTTCCAGTTATTGGCTATTACAAATAATGCTGCTATGAATATGTTGAAGCATGTGTCATTATGGCATGGTGGAACATTTCCAGGGTGGTTGTACCTATTTGCACTCCCACCAGAAATGTAGGAGTATTACTCTTTCTCCACATCCTTAATAGCATCTTCTATCACTAGTGTTTTTGATCTTAGCCATTCTGTTTGATGTAAGGTGGAATTTGATTTGCATTTCCTTGATGATTAAGAATGATGAACATTTCCTTATGTGCTTCTTGGCCACTTGAGATTTCACTGTCGAGAATTCTCTGCGTCGCTGTGTACCTGTTTGTAAAAATGGGTTATTTGGAGTCTAACCTCATGAATCCTTTATATAGAATCCTTTATATATTTTGGATATCTTTTCTCAATCTATAGGTTGCTGTTTTGTCCCATTGACAGTGCTCTTTGACTTACAGAAGCTTTTCAGTTTCATGAGTTCACGTTTATCAATTGTTGATATTAGACCATGATCCAGAAGTGGAAACCATACAGTGGAAAAAAGAAAGCATCTTCAACAAATGGTGCTGTTATAACTGGTTTTCTGCATATAGAAAATTCAAATTTTTCCATATTTACCAACTTGCAAAAAGCTCAAGTTCAAGTAGGTGAAGAACCTACACATAAAACTGGATATAATGAATCTGAATAGAAAGGAAATTAGGAAATAGCCTGAATGGATTGGCATGGGAAAATTTTCTTAACTTCTTAAATCTATAAATTTCCTTCCTTCCTGAATGTTTAAACTTTGAGGAAATGGTGGTTGCACAATACATATTCTAATTTTACTTTTGTTGGTGTTATAAAACAAAAACAAGTCTGGGCAGTGGTGGTGCATGCCTTTAATCCCAGCACTTGGGAGGCAGAGGGAGGTGAATCTCTGAGTTTGAGGCCAGCCTGGTCTACAGAGTGAGTTCCAGGACAGCCAGGGCTATACAGAGAAACCCTGTCTTGAAAAACCAAAAAAACAAAAACAAAAACAAAAAAACTCCAAAAAACAAAAACAAAACAAAACAAAAACAATCAAACAAACACCTGACCAAAAAAAAAAAAAAAACCAAAAACCAAAAAACTGAATGTAGAAAGTTCACTTTATAATTCCGGTAACAATCCATCATAACAGAGAAATCACTGAGGAAGGAACTTGAAGAAGCTTGTTATGTCGCACCCACAGTTAAAAGCAGAGACAAACAAAGGTTTACCACCTTCCTTGCTTGTTTGCTTGTGCTTAGCTAGCTTTCTCCTCTCTTAAGTGGTTTAGGAACTCCTGAGAAGGGAATGGTGCTGCCAACAGTGGACTGAATCTTTCTGTATCCATTAATAGGCATTCCCACAATTGAGATAATTACATATTAAGACTCATTGCAAATGATTCTGTTATTTCAGGCTGTCAGTTAAATACTAACCAGTAGAATCCATTTCTTAACCATTTGGTATAGAATCCAGTCAATTAAATCACTTTCAACCCTTTGTTCCTAATTTCCATGTTACTGTCAGAATATAAAGTATAAATACAGTCCAAACCACCTAGAAAGTCTTCATTAACTTCATCTGGTCTTTTAAAAGGTCCATGTCTCTTAACAGTGTTGTATTGGCTGGTGTTTTGCTTCAACATGACAAAACCAAGTCATCAAGGAAAGAGCCTTGGTTGAGGAAATGCTCGCATGAGGTCCAGCTGTAGGGAATTTTCATAATTAGTGATCAATGGGGGAGAGACAAATCTATTGTTGAGGGTGCTACTCCTGGACTGGCCCTCGTGGGTTATAGAAGAATGCAAGCTGAGAAAGGGATGTGAAGCAAGCTAATGAGAAGCATCCCTCCACGGCCACTACATTAGGTTCTGCTACCATGTTCCAGCCTTCCCTGGAGTTCTTGTCCTGACCTCCTGCAATGAATAGACTGTGATCTGGAAGTGTAAACTGAACAAGTCCTTTCCTTTGCGATCCCAATTAATACTGGTGGCCCTTATTAAAATAATTTAGATATTGAAAGGTTCTTATTCCAGAAAGGAAGAATTAGAACACAAAAGGAATCACAGCACATGAAAACTGATATCCAGCAGTAGTACAGTAGTAAATAATACAATATGTACTGTAGCACTGTGCGCAATACCTGGAACTCACTTGTAATGGAATCATCCTTTTGGAGCTCAGATGTTGTCCCAAAACCAGGGGGCCTGGTCTGGTGGCCTGCTTGAGGCTCTCTCTCTCTCT
>NW_022196898.1:87728207-87748057 GCF_008632895.1 Mastomys coucha
TTGGTGGCTGCATGGCACCTTAATTAAAAGGGAGGCAATGTATGAAGGAGTTATTTTATTGTAGGAAGGAGAAATATGCTAGTTAAGTAGAGAGAAAGAAAGGAGAGGAAGGAGAAAGATAAAAGAAGGAGAGGGAGAAAGGCAGAGGAGAGAACAAAGAGCAAAGAGGAGAGAGAGATCAAGAGGGCAAGAGGAGAGAAAAGGAAGAGAGAGTGAGGAACAAGAGGAGAAGGGTAAGGGTAAGAGAGGAGTAGGCGAATAAGAGAGTGAGGAGGGGGCAAACCTCCCCTTTTATTGTATGGGGCGTGGCCTACCTGGCTTGTGGTCAGATGACTGTGTGTAAAGTCCAGCTAGAATGCTGGGAGTTTGAGACAGTGTCTGCCTGATAGAGCACACATCTCCTGCAGGGGCAGCTGTGAGGGGTCTGGGCTGAAATCTGAACCATTGGTCTCAGGAGCAATTCACTGAACGCCTACCGTCCCTCGTGAGTAAATTACTTCGCTCAGTGGGTCTCCGGGGTTCCGAAGTGGCTCTGCTCTACTGGACTCTGGCTGTCAGAATTGCTCACTGCCCCACACTCAGAGATTAGGTAGTACCATCTCTCAAGCTCAATGAGATACCTGTATCACATGTAGCTTCACTGTTAGGATGGCTCATCTTGGTACTGGCATCTTCAACACCCTAGACTTTTAAAGTCTTTAGTCACAACTAAAGCTTCATATTAGCAGCTCCTCACGATTTCGTTCTGCTTTCAAACCCAAATGGATGATTAATATTTCGAATCACAAGAATAAGATGTATTCCGGCCCCCTTGACAGCTACTGTGTAACGACCCTGAGGAGATGCTTTTCAATAGTCCCAGTGAATTACAGAATATTTTGTTTCATTGGCGATGTATCAACCACAAATTATTTATCAATGTTCGTTCTTCAACCTCTGACTGACCAGCATACTCACATTCCTATCCAAGGTATCATACAAACGAGCTTTGGCCAAGTTCCTTAATAAAGCCCTTTTTCGCTTTGACTGCTCATGGGCCTGGCCTCTGCTGTTTATATTCTTTTCAGCATTCTCCTCTTCCAAGTTACCATGAGTTCTGCCCATTAAGCTCTACCCAGAAAATGTGGTGGCTTTTACAGCCCACAGTTCAAAAGTCTTTCACATTCTTCCACGTATCAACATGCTGAGGTTCATCAGAGCATTCAGTCCATTCTAGTTCTACTTTCATTTTAGTAGCCATGACAAACATCCTCACCAAAAGCAGCTTAGGGATGAGGGGTAATCTGCCTTTTAGTTCTGTGTTACAGATTTCATTACCAGGGGGAACTCAAGGTATAAACATAAGGCATCATGTCTATTGCCAAAAGGAAAAGGTGAATAAATGCACAGATCCTGTTTGCACTTAGTTATCTGCCTTTGATTTTATGGTGTACAAGATACTTTGTCTAGGGAATGGCCCTATGCACAGTTGGCTAAGTGTTACAATATCAATTAAAACCAAAGACAATGCTAATAGACTGACCAGATATACCTAAACCTTATTAAATCTCTCTTCTAGATTGATTTAGCTCATGTCAAGCTGATGATTAGAACCAACCAGCAGATCACAGCTTATATATATTATGATGTGGGACTTGAATTAAATTATCAAATGAGGGTTTTATAAAATCACAGAAATCAGTGGCAAATGTTTTTAACTTATTAAAAATTTGATATTCATAGTAAGTAAAGTATTAATGTTTTATGTTTTTTAGTGCTGGTTACATTTTAAAGTTAAAAGGAAGATTTAAAGTATCTCAGTATTTGGTATTACTTTTCAGTATCATATCATCAAACATGTTTTCCATTATCTTCTGAAGAAATACACATTAGTTGATGATTTTTCAGTGTCTTGGAAAGACATTTCCTCCTATACACAGACAATCTCTATAGATGCACAAGGTGCTCAGTGAGCTTAAGACTACATAGTAATGCTTACAAAATTACACTACAAAAAATGAAGGCTCTCATCCCCATTAAAATAAAAAAATCTTTTATTAAAATGTAATTTTATTATCATCTTTATATATAATTTACCAATGTATCATAAAATTATGATTTTGGTATATTGGAGTTGTGCAAACATGAGCAAAGCATAATTTTATAGGAAAATACTATGTTCATTTACAGTTTACTCCCTAATTCTATAACTTGTGCTGTATAATCAGTGTTCTGCTTTATTTACATGTAAGTTTTTAATTTTAATGAGTTACTGGAGCATCAATAATGTTTTCAAAGAATTAGAAATTTGAATCTGGTCAGTTAGCACTAAGATAATTATTGGTTTCTTAATTTTGGTGTTTTTATTATATAAGATTCTCAATGAATGCTTTCAAAATAATCATTGAATTATTTGGCTTACAATTTTAAAAAGTATATAACTATTTAGATATATTATTTTTAAAATTTAGTTGGTTACTAGCTAATTAGAATTACATGGAAGAAGAAACAAAATATGCACGCATTTTCTCTTAGCCTGGAAGAATACTGGTATCATTTCAAATTTTTCTCACCTCAGAAGCTCTGATTCAGGATTAGACCTGTAACTGTTTGGATTTACTTAAGAGCAAATTTATTAAGAACATAAGTCCTGTGATTTGTATGTTTATTCTGAGCATCAGGTATACTGAAACATCATCCCTGCACTGAACAATTACCGCAATTTGTCTAAAATTTCACAATGATGTTAATTTTGTGTAATGCAACCAATTTCCCTAACTACTAGCTGAAGTTATAACTTCATAATTTAAATACAGTGAAGGTAGGTGGAACAAATTAGATTGAGAGAAAATGCTAGCATTTCATAGCTCAGTGTATGAAGATATAGAAGCATTTGTTTTGAAATCATGCATTGTATGGATGATGGCTTTGGCAGAATGAGATCATTAGCTTGGAATCCTTCACTGCAGACGGTGAGTAAGAGGAAAAGTTTGTCATTCTCAAAGCTGAAGTCTTGTCAGCATTGGTGCAGATTTATGAGGCAATGTTCTAATACCTCATGATCATTTGTCCTGTTTTTCTCCGTTATTGCTTCCTTAAGAAGGCTGGTTTTTTGTGTACTTCTCCTGTCATGCTCAGCTGAGGGATAATTGACTGGAAGACCACCTACACATATTGCTGCATTCACACACGCGTGGATGGATGCTCGAAAAGTCACATATCCATTAAGCAGAGCATTAGTTTTGATGATGTTCATTTATCTATCAAACATATTTAGACATATGAGTTCTCTCAAGGTTTGTTTACTGAAATATAGTGCCTTACTCTTTGATAGAGGAAATGAAAGATATTACTGCTGTCAATGGATTTAAAGGCTTTTATGCAGGAGCCTGAAAAATGAGAACTCATATCATTTTTTCATTGTCTACATTGTGACACTGTGGAAGTATAGTCTTCCATATGCTATTTCCATATTGTGATCAGAAAGAAAATAGAATCATACTCATTTACTACTGCCCCTGCTATATTTACTTAGTTCTCTTTTTTATTTCAAAAGAGGATTGTAAGTTAATTCTATTAATCACTGATTTAGACATTCTGGTGGCAAGCATTTTTTAAAAAGTGTAAAATATTATAAGCTGATTATTTAAAATATCAGATTTTATTAGCTTGGGTAGAGCATCCTTGATGTGTTTAAAATTGTGGAAACTATGACCAGAAATTTAGATGAAGCCATAATGTGAAAAAAAAGTCACTTGTGATTGGGAAAAACATGGGCATATGTGAGTATAGCAGGGATGTTATAATTGTGGACTGAGTAGTCTTATTTTCTTAGAGAAGGGGGAAAATTAAGTGTAACTGTGAATGTTAATCAAAAGTTAGCAACAAAAATATAAAGATAATATTGTAAAGGGAATTGTTTCTTTGGTTTCTTTCTATGTGTGTTCTTTATTTGTATATGACCAGGGCAATGGGTATTTGTTTGCTTGTTTGTTTTTGGGGTGTGTGTGTGTGTGTGTGGTGTATTTAGTACCTGTTACCTTGCTGGAAGTAATTATGAGCTATAGAAATTTCTCAGCGAATTATTTAGGTCTTTCTAAAATCATTTCTTCTGCAAATAAAGATAATTTGTCAATTTGTAGTCTTCCTTTTTGCTTGTATTCTCTTGTAAAGTTGTATGCCCTTTTTTAGTTGTATGCCCTTTAGCTCCTTCAGTTGTTGTATTGCGCTAGGTAAGACCTCAAATAGTACACTGAAAATGTGGACTGAGCTATGTCCATATTTAATGAGATAATTGAGGTTTTTTGCCTTTCAGTGTGTTTAAGTTGTAGATCACATTTATGGTTTTGCAAGTGTTGAACCATCCTTCATCTTTGGAATGAAGACAACTTGATCATTATGGATCATCATTTTGATGTGTTCTTAGATTCTGTTTGCAAATATAATATCAAGAAATTCACAGTAATATTCAGAAAGGGAAGTGGCTTGAATATTTTTATAACAGGAGTCATGGTATTTTAATTAAAAATAACTATAAAATGCTCATTCAATTGCAATGTTAGGAAATAATTTGAGAATATTAGCATTCACTCTTCTACAAAGACATAAACTGCTTATTTTCTGTCATTTAGGGATTGATCATATGTCTCAAATGGATGTATAAAATCAGGTATGTGTCTTTATATGACACGAAAATAGAAAACTAAAAGACTGACTTAGGGAAGGAAAGAAACTATTCATAGGGTGGGGCCAGAAGGGAAATATAAGGTGACTGTGGTCAGGGCATGGACAAAAAGCTGGGTGAGATCAACCACAGTTTGTTATGATTGGAGAATTTAAGACAATAAAAAGGTATTCAAAAAGAATATTATGCAGTGTCATTTACAACTCCATGCATTATCCAAAGGTTGCAACTGCCAACTGAACACAACATTATACCACTTAATCTTTAAATGTACTATGTTATTTTACAAAATATATGTATTCAATAGTGTAACTAGCTTTTGGATTCTCTTTAGATCTTTATAAACTATTAAGAGTTTGGGACTGTTTTGAATTTTAAAAATGTATCTAGTTAATAATTCATGGTAATGTTTATTACATATACACATACACATATATATGTATGTACATATATATAATATATATAAATATATATATGTGTGTACATTATATATATATATATATATATATATATATATATACATATATATGGCTAGAGAGATGGCTCAGACTAGGCTCATAACTATAAAGAAAAAATACATGAGGGAGAAAATTGCTCAAATATTCAAAATCAAAAGTATGATCTTCTGGAAAGAGTAAACATTAGTTAGAAAACCTTAACAATAGAGTCTAGTATTAGTGGAATAAGAAAGTTTAGGAAACACATTTAGATATAAATTATACACAACCTTCCCATCATCATTAATAGTTTTAATGTTTTTTGTCAGAAGTATGTTGATGAGAGAAGGATTTTAAGCAAGCAACAATCAGTGCCTTGTCCAGCCATCATCAGAGAAACTTCTCCCTGTTGCAGATGGGAACAGATAGGGAGACCCACAGCCAGACATTACGTAGAGAGTGAGAGACCTTGGAACACTCAGTCCTAAATGTGATGTCTCCATCAAATCTATCATCCCAGGATCAATGGAGTCTAAAGAAAAAGGAGCAAAGAGAGCCTATGAGCCAAAGGAAATGGAGGACACTAAGAAAACATGACATTCTAAATGAACAATATCAATGATCATATGAGCTCACAGAGATTAGGAAAGAATGCACAGGACTTACATGGGTCTCTGTCTGGTCCTCTGAATATATATTATGACTTCCAGTTATGTTTTTATGGAATTCCTAATTGTGTGAACAGCTAAGTCTCTGGTTGCTCTTTCTTCTCTTGGGCTCTTTTCCTTCTGTTTGTTTTATCTGCTTCTAATATATTAGTTTTGTTTTATCTTTATATATTAGTATATTAACTATACTATTTTTAATCATATTATATTATATTTTTATCCCTCAGAAGCCTGATTGTTTTCTAATCAGAGGCAGGAAGAGAGTGAATCTGGATGGTGGGTAAAGAGAAACTGGAAGGAGCAGAGTGAAGGAACCCTTAGTGAGAATATAGTATATGAGAAAATAATTCTATTTCAATAACAGAAAAAGGAAAATTTTGAAATGTTCAGTATTTGATGCTTCTTGGAGAAGAGAATGGATTAAATGGAACAAGCTTGTGAGTGTTAAGTCTTAAGGGGAACTGGTTGACAATGGTTGGTAGTGAGAACATTAAGGGATAGGGAATCAATCAGCTGAAAGTCAGCAGAGGGCTTAGAAACTACAGGTACTGTGTTACATGTATGTTGTCAACTCACTGAAAGTCTGAATTACTATACCAAAGTCTTCACACCATGTTTCAAAACGTAAAAACTGAAGCATAAAGTTGAAAAAACAAGTTATAGAGATAAGGCAGACCTTGTTCTAAACTCAGATCTGCACTTGTTAAAACCTCACCATCTGCTGTACAGAAAACAACATTTTTAGTACAGCCTTTAAATTACACTCATAACATTTTCAGATGCCACATTTTAGCAATCTTATTACTGTAAACTTGCTCATTCTTAACCTAACTAAAGAAGAGAAATGACCTAAAATCGCTATTGTTACATGGATGACAATGGGCATGAATATTTAATTGTGTGATGGCACCCATTATATTTGTTACTTTAATATAATTCTCATCGGTTTTTTTATATTAATATGCTAAATTAAGGTGTAATTATATTAAAATGTGTTAGGTTGTTAAATATGTAAGTTTTAGCAGTCAGTGAAATTGCTTAGCATGTTACTGTGCTCATCACCGAGACTGAAGACCATTAAGGCTTTTGTTATAAATTTAACACGATCTTTGTATTTTCCTATTATGGACATTTTCTCTCAGTATCCATATAAGCAGGGCGGTGTTGGCACACGCCTTTGATCCCAGCACTTGGGAGGCAGAGGCAGGCGGAGTTCTGAGTTCAAGGCCAGCCTGGTCTACAGAGTGAGTTCCAGGACAGCCAGGGATGACAGACCCAAAGAGTCTTTCTCTCGGGACCCTGGCCCAAAGACCACCAAGAATCCGAAATTTGTTGCAACAGCAAGAGGATTTAATCGGTCCGGCGCCTTAGGGAAGGAGCCAAACCCCGGGTGACTGTTATGGAGAGTATTTAAGCTCAGAAACTGCAAGCAGGTGCTGGGACGGGAGGTTCCAGGGAAATTCCAGTATACAGCTATACAAATATCTCCTATACATTGATCGATTGTTCAGCTATCTTTCACAACATCTGCTCTTTGTGGTCGGCTATTTCCTCTGGGTACTGAGCCTTGAGGAGTGGTTCCAGGGTCCCTGGGGTCAGTTTCTTATGACCCACGTGCAGCACAACCCCTGGGGCCAATTTCTCATGACCCTCGTGCAGCACCTGGGGTTAGTTTCTCATGACCCTGGTGCAGGCAGCCCCTGGGGACAATTTGTATTTTCCCATGGTCTTACAGGGCTATACAGAGGAAACCCTGTCTCGAGAAAAAAAAAAGAGAAAGAAAGAAAAAATATTGATTTAGGGACTCAAGACAATATCTTGATTCACCAATTTTCAATTCTTTTGTAAAAAAAATGCATTTGTCCATGATCTATGCCTGTACAATTAAAATAATATCTGTGGGCCTGTGTGCCAGAGGCTTTCTATGGAGATCTCTAGCCTGACCACTTGCAAGAGCCCTAGTGAAGGGAAGCGAATCCGGAATCCGGACATAGAAGAGAAATCGCTTCTGCCACTCTTCTTCCTCTTCAGTTGGCTTCACCTCCGTCTCTGTGGCGCCCTACACTGAGTCGGGTCAGGCTGGGCTGAGAGGAGAGGCTGACTAGCAGGTGAGGAGTGCATCAAAGCTTCAGGCGGTGTTTCAGTGTTTGGGGAGAGCAGGCCTCTTCCCAAGTGTTACAGCTCTTAGAACAAAAGGCTCAGACAAAGGAGTAGATCTTTTTCCTGCTTTTACTTCCCTGGATAGGATTTATACAGTTCTGGGAGTCATTCAGATTTCAACAGCAGTTATCTCTTATTGGTTTGGGCTGAGAGTCTTTATTTGCATGTAAGAGGGCTTGACCAATATCACACACGTCTCCTGCTGGGGCAGCTGTGAGGGGTTGGTACTGAAACTTGAGCCAGAGCCCCAGGAGTCATGGCTGAACTCCTTCCTTCCCTTGAAGACAGAAATATTGCCCACTGGGTCACCGGGATTCCTAATACTCGACTGTGCCCAGGCTGCCTGAACAGACCACTGCCCTACATCTCTCTCTTTTTCTTTTTATAAGGGAGAGGTGTCATCTCAATAACTGTCTCCTATGTCGGGGGAACAGTTTGACACTGAACCAAGACCTGATTGGTAGTGATTTTTGCAATGCTACTCATCTGCTGCTTTAGAAACTGAATGAGACAGGATGCTCAGAGGAGCAAGGTTCCAATGGCTAGTATGGGGCCAAGGAGGGGAAATAACCCAGGCTACCAAGGGGTTAAAGTACCAAGGGGTAGGGGGGTCGGGATTATAGTGTGTCCGGAGGGTCCCCTGGAGTTCTTTCAGTGTTTGTATATCTTGTTCTACCAGCCCAGATTCATTGACATAAAAGCAACATTCCTCCCCCAGCAAAACGCAAGTCCCTCCCTGTTCAGCAGTCAGCAAGTCCACAGCTCTCTGGTTTTAGAGAGCAACTCCTGTTAAGGAGGTTATCTGGCATTGAAGAGACTCAAGGATGTCTGTAGTGGAAGCCATCAACTGGTCAAGCTTGTCTTGGAAGTCCCTGGCCAGATGTTGTGTTTGGGCAAGGGCTGCTCTAGCAGTTCCTATCGCACCCAGTGGGACAGCAAGGCCTAGTCCAATGAGCAGAGGTGTGAAGATCTCTCTCTTCTTTGGCCTTCTCTCATCTGTAAGGTGAGTTCTCCAGGTTTGTAGAGATAAATCTGGGAGACAATTATCATGGGGGTTCAGGAGCCTTGAAAAGGGGGGTTAATACATGAACCATGTGGTGCCTTTGCACCAAAGGAGGCCAGGAGGGCTAACACATACTGGTTTGGTGATGGTGATGTCATGGACACATGTAAGGTAGGGTTTAGAGGAGGGACCTACAAGGCAAAGAGGGCAGGATAGATCAAAGAGAGGAATGTCCTGTGCTTTCCTCATGGGAAGGGTTCCATGGAAGTCATAAAGGGAAATGTTAATGGGAACGGCTTCTAATAATGGTCATTGGGAGAGAGAAGAACAGAAAAAGCCTTGGGAGGAGTTGGGGGTGGGTTGTTAAGGGAAGGAGGTCAGCTGCATATTGGATGTATTGTAACCAGGAGAGGGTAGCCTACAGCTCTTCTGAGACTGATTTTCCTGTTGGATAATATCAACATGGGTAAAGGCTGATTTGGAGGCAGGAACAAGTTCACAGAAGATGTGTGGTCAGCAACTAGGTATCTGGCATAGCCATTGGGGTAAAGTTTACCCATGACTCTGGTCCACCAATGTTCATCCCATGGATTACTGACAGAGAGCTGAAAATGAGTGTTAAAGTTAGTGAACATGGTGCCACTACTATTGGTGTATTCTATTCTGCAGCTCCAGTATATGCAGCCTCCATATGTGGAGACCTCTTGGAGACATTCACCTGTGTTTTCATAAAGAATATAGAAAAAAGGGCTGGGGATAGTAGACATGGAATCTGGGTGTAGATGGATGGCAATCCTGGTTTGACATCCTTCGAGTGGGCAGTCCTCGGTCCCTATAACTTTGTTGTGTCCATTATAGGTTTCCCTAGCATAGAATATCCAGTGGTAGGTGTTGGGAAGGCTAAGGAGAGGCTGGGTAGTAGCAAAGTTAGCATGGAGAATAACAAAAATGGCCAAGAGGATAGAGGAGATGGTGGCTTGTGGAGGGCACATGGCCTAGGCAGCAGTCACCAGGTCATGGATGTCATTCCAGGAGGTCTTGTTGACCTTCTGGGTCTGATGTTTCCTCTACTGCCTCCTTTTCTTCTTCTGTCCTTGATCTGCCAGCGAGAGGCCAGCCATCTTCTTGGTTATTGGGTTGGTATCCAACATTTCTAGTAGGAATCCAGATAGGCTTAGGTTGTTCCTGTAAGAAAACATAAGTGAAACCCCTACTGGTTGTAAGGAGGGGGTCTGGTCTCTTCCAAATTCCATCTAGAGGGTCTTGCCATCATACTAGGAAGGGGAGTTAATTTTGGAGTGTGCCAATGGAAAGAGATAGGAGGATGCTTAGAGTTTTTGTAGATATGTTTAGGGTAGTCAGAGCCATCATCAATTGTACATTAGGAGGATAGGTAGTTGCCTTTTGTTTTAGGAGTTGGGCTTTTAGGGTTTGATGTGTTCTTTATATTATCCCTTGGCCCTGGGGGTTGTGGGGAATTCCTGTATGATGGGCAATTTCCCAATATGTGCAGAAGGTTTTGAAATGAAAGCTAGTGAAGGCTGGACCATTATCAGTTTTTATCTGTTGAGGAACGCCCATGATGGCAAAGGTGGAGAGCATATGGTAAATCAATGTTTTTGAGTTTTCACCTGTTTGGGCTGTAGCCCATATAAAATGAGAGTATGTATCTATGGTGACAAAAACATATTTTTTTTACTGAATTGGGGAATATGGGTGACATCAATTTTCCATACATAAGGCATTGGACTTATGGCCTCAGGGATTGGTACCCATCATTTGTAAAGCTAGGGTGGTAATAAGGGATGCACAAGAGGAGCATGTCTTTACTATCCTTTGGAGTCGAGCAAGAGGGATGTGGGGATGTGGGGATGAAGCCCCTTTTATATTTGTGTGTGTGCATGAATGAAATTGATCTGCTTGTTCAGTGGAGGCTATGACCACGTGGAGAGAAAGAAAGGAGAGGAAAGAGAGGAGAAGAGAAGGAGAGAGAGAAAGAGAAGAAAGCAAGAGAGCAAGAGAGGAAGAGAGGAAGAGAGGTCAAGAGGGAAAGGAGGGGGCAAACCACCCCTTATATTTTGAGGTGGGGCACTCTGTCTATGGGGTGGGTCATACCTAGCTGTGGTCAGATGATTAGGGGTAGGGTCCAGCTAGAATGCTGGGAACTTGGGGCATTGTCTACGTGACAGGACACATAGTGGAGGGGCTGCCAGGGTGTTGAGACTGAAATAGGAGCCAGGGTCCCAGGAGGTGTTGCCAAACTCCTTCCAACCCTTGCAGGCAGTGCCCATTGGGTCACCAGTGTTCCAGACTTATACTCGACTGGGCCCAGGTTGGTTGAACAGACCACTGACCCACAAATATCTAAATTACTTCTAACGTCTAACATAAAGTCTACATTCCTTAGAGATTAGGGTAAACAACATTTCCTCTATGTATGTATATATTCATATATACCCAAAAAAGAATGCATATGTCTATAATTAATGTGTAGTTGTGGATCAATACCTAACATTGAAAAATCCATATACCATTGGTAAAATAAATGAGTGTAGGGTCCACATGTGTATTTCAAAAAACAATTATTTACCTCTAGTTGCCCCCCCCACCAATATACACAATCATGGAATTCTCTCTTTAAGAGAGGTCACTAGTGGGTAGTATATAGAATATACATCTTCCTTCTGACACAACAGTGAGTTTCTGGGAAAAGTGAAAATCATATAGGGATAACTGTATGCTGGCTGAATAAGAGCCACAGAGATATTGATCACTGTAGACAAATTTCTTTGTGAGGATCCTATGTCAGGCAACCAGATACTTGAATGCTTGGAAAGTTAAATCTTGTCCCAGAAAAGGACACTACAAACATCCATATGTAGCTTCCTATAATTCTCTGTTCAAGTAGAACTTCCAGTTAGTCAGGTACTAGGACACAAATTTACCTAGGGGTTCCTACACTGTTCTTGTTTGCCCTGTCTTTACTCAAAAAACACCTTTATGAGCATAAAGAAAGGCAATTGGAATACAATAGAGAAATTTCTTAGTTCATGATCTATGAGCAAAAGGTTTAGACAATCATTCTGATTCTAATATGTTAAAAGATGAAAAATTTTAGTGTGAGAGAATGAATTTACAAAACCAACCCCCCCCCATACTATAATAATATTCTGAACCCACAGCTTCCTCTGAAGCAAGCTCTGGACTTGGTCATTGAAGGCCAACTTCACTATTTTATATATGTGCCTCAAACTCAGAACCAACCACATGGGAAGAAAAGACCAGTATGGAATGGTATATAATTCACTGCTTTTATTAGCCATATCCATTTTATCTGTGTTGATGACAGAGTCAGGGCCATCCTTAAGCCCCTCCATTTTTCTTTATAAAGTATTCCATAGTTTGTGGAATATTGTTACTGAGCCACCTGTTATGGCAGCATCTGAATGAATAGCTGTCACATGCTCTCATTTGGTTTGGCTTCACATATTTCCTCTAAGAGCTGTAAGGTGAGGAGAAAATCCAGGGTTGTTGACCAGAACTGTAATTACATGGAAAGGAGTTACACCTGGATGGCCAGTGACACCTTGTAATATAAACTGTATTATCCTGCTTGCTAGGTTCTTTCCTAAACACAGTAAGGAATAAAGATTCTACTGAGGTGTAGAAAGTACAGTTGCTTAGCCCCGATAGTATCACTGCGAAAGCTCATACCTTAGGAGCACAGTGTTAGGTAGATACTTTGCTCAACTAGCTCCCATTTTCTACACATTCTCACTCTTTGCCATTTCATGTATTTCACACATAAGTTCTGTAGCACATGTGACTTTTCCAAAGTTTCCATAAGTTTTTGGTTTGTCTTTTATTTAGTCTGAGTGCTTCTCAGAGGAAAGATTTTAAATGTTGATAAGGTCAAATTCTTTTTCAAATTCCAGGTTTGCAGATGACATGATAATATACTTGTGCTGCATTTCAAGTTTTTTTTTTTTTACTGCAGGGTTTTATTTTGAGATTTTTCAGGTGGACATATGTAAAATACAGTAAAGTACACCTATTGAAAGCTGGTATTATAGTGTATGTCTATTATCTCAGTAATGTAAAGATGGAGGCAGGAGACTGAATTCAAAGCCAGAATTAGATTACCATGTGTTCAGATTCAATTTATACATGAATGAGACTATTTTTAAAACACAACAAGCCATACATTATGTATATATTCTTATTTCAATCATAGTACCTGAATCACACTTTATAAACTGTCATATTAATAAGCTAAAGATCCTATTTGCTTTAGAATAATGTGGACCAGTTATTGTTAACATGATTGGAGAGCTGCAATCAGGATTATCATTGGGATGTAAAGTAAATTAATAATAATAATAATAATAATAATAATAATAAATAGATCAGGCTGTGGGCAAGTTTTAAGACATTTACTTAATTAGTGATTGATGGCAGAGGACACAGCCAAATGATGACCCTAGCTGTGGCTTCCTTTGCCTTTTCTCATGTCAATGCCTATCTCTCACCCCCTCCCCCCACACCCCCTTTTCTCCTCAGCAAAGGGGAAGAGTCCCATGGAATTTAACCTGCCTTAGAATATCAAGTTTCAGTAAGACTAGGCACATCTTCTCATATTTATGCTAAACAAGGTAGACTCATTAGGAGAGAGGCTTCCAAAGGCAGGCAGTTGAGTAAGACAGAAGCTCTGCTCCCATTTTAGGAGTCCCATATGAAGACCCAGCTGCACAACTGTTATACATGGGCAGAAGGCCTAGGTCTGTCCCATGCACACTCTCCAGTTGGTGGTTCAGTTTCTCTGAGGCTTTCTGAATTAAGTTAGTTGACTCTGTAAGTTTTCTTGTGGTGGTGTTGACCTCTCAGGCTCCTTCAATTCTTTCTTCCTCTCTTACACAGTCTTCCCCAAGCTCCACTTCAGGTGGCTCTCTGACTGACTTTCCATCATTTGCTAGGAGGAACTTCTCAGATGACAGTTTTGCTAGGCTCCTGTCTGGAAGTATAGCAGAATATCATTAATAGTGTCATGAGTGGGTTCCCTCTTATGGTGTGGGTCTCATGCTGGGCTGCTCATTGATTGGCCATTCCCTCAATTTCTGTTCAATCTTTATCCACGCATATCTTGTAGGCAGGATGAATCGTGGATCAAAGATTTTGTGGCTGGGTTTATGTCCTAATTCCGCCACTGGAAGTCTTACCTGGTTAGAGGAGATGGTCAGTTCAGGCTCCATATCCCTCATTGCTAGGTGTCTTAGTAGGGTTTCTTTCATATATTCCTGGGAGTTTCCAATGTCCTGTTACTAACTCATCACAGAGATGCTCACCTTTCCAGTTATCTCTACCAATATTTTCTCTCTCAGTCCTCCCCTTACTTGTCCCTCCTTCTCTAATCCCTACTCCTTAGTCTACCCAGTACCCTCCCTCCATCCACTCCTGATGTATACTTCATTTTCCCTTTTGAATGAGATTCAAGTACCTCCAGCCCTCACGATCTTGAGCCTTTCATGATATTCAGGTTCTTTGGGTCTATGGATTGTAGCTTGGTCTTCTTATAATGTGTGGGTTATATGCACTTTTAAGTGAGTACATACAGTGTTTGTTTTCTTGTGTCTGAGTTACCTCACCAGGATGATCTTTACTAGCTCCATCCATTTGCCTGCAAATTTCATGGTGTCATTCTTTTTAATAGCTAAGTAATATTCAGTTACATAAATGTACCATATTTTCTTTACCCATTCTTTCATTGAGAGACAAGTAGGTTGTTTCCTGTTTCCAGCCATTATTAATAAAGTTGTTATGAACACAGTTGAGCAAGTGTCCATGTTGTATGGTGTGCATCTTTTGAATATATGTCAAATAGTGATGTAGCTAAGTCTTTAAGTAGAACTATTTCCAATATTCTCAGAAATGGCCATACATGGTTTCACTTACACCAGCAATGCAGGGGTGTATACTTGCACTGCATCTTCACCAGCATGAACCATTACTTGAGTTTCTGATCTTAGACATTCCGACAGGTGTAAAACAGATGCTCAGAGTCATTTGAATTTGCATTTTCCTGATGACTAAGAATGTTGTACATTTCTTTAAGTGCTTCTAAGCCATTGGAGATTCCTCTGTTGAGAATTCTCTCTTTAGATTTGTACCTCTATTTTAATCAGGTCATTTGGTTTCTTGATGTCTAGTTTCTTGAGTTCTTTATATATTTTGGATATCAGCCCTCTGTCAGATGAAGAGTTAGTGAAGATCTTTTCCCATTGTGCATCTACTGTTCTGTCCTATTGGCGGTGCTCTTTGCCTTACAGAGGCTTTTCAGTTTCAGGAGGTTCCATTTATTGATTGTCAATCTTAGTGCCTGAGCTATTGATGTTCTGTTTAGGAGGTTATTTCATGATGCCAATGTGTTCAAGGAGGCATTTTCTCTTCAGTCATGTAGGACCATGAAAGGCAGCCTGGTTCCTGGTTGAGCTAACGCTAGAAACTCTGGCGACCCTAACATGATGGTAGGACTGTCCTCCTAGCAAAAGGTATTTAACCTTAGGTAACCCTGAGAACTTTCCACCATGACAATAAATTCCTTAAAACCATGGACTGCGTCTTTCCTTCTGGATCCGCTGTGGGGAGTCGTGGAGACCTTCTCATATAGAACTGCCATCTAACCTCCCATAGAAGGCCTCTCTGTGCTCCCAGCCATGGTGGCCACCCAGCTCAAACCAAGCTC
This sequence comes from Mastomys coucha, assembly GCF_008632895.1. Classification (NCBI taxonomy): domain Eukaryota; kingdom Metazoa; phylum Chordata; class Mammalia; order Rodentia; family Muridae; genus Mastomys; species Mastomys coucha. Next base: position 87,743,878 of record NW_022196898.1, read on the forward strand.
AAACCTGTACCACCAACAAACCAAAGACTCATCCCCTCGGAACCACCTGGAGCCCTGTCTTCTCCCTCTTAGACTTGGCCTAGATCCAGTCCATGGTCCCTCACTCCATTCTCAGCTCTTCTACAGCATCCAGTGGTGCCTAGGTGTCCAGGAGCCTGAGTACCAGATGCCCTGGCCTCCATGCAGGCCAGGTGACCCCTGAGCCAGCTCCAGCTGTCCCCAGGACATCAGACTATGCTTTCTCACCCCCAGAGCATTGTCCTGTGGCTTCCCCACAGCCCACAGCATGGAGTAAGTGCAGTTGACTTCCTACATTCTGCCTTCTCAAGCAGCTGAGCCCTGTGGCAGAGGGCTCTAACTCTACACAATCAGATTTACTGTATATTTTTGAATTGAAGTCTTTTATTTACTTGGACTTAAATTTTGCACAGGATGATCATTTTGGATCTATTTGCATTCTTGTACTTGCAGAAATCTGGTTAGATCATTAGTTACTTAACAATATATGTGTTTCAATGCCAGTTCCATGAAGATTTTTGTCACTATTGCTTGGTAGTATAGGCTAAAATTAGGGATGGTAGTACCTCCAGAAGTGCTTTTATTAAACAGAATTGTTTTACTAATACTGTTTTTGTTTGTTTTTCCATATGAAATTGAGTATTGTTCTTTCAAGGTGTGTAACTAATTTTCTTACTTGACTCTGTAGGTCTTCTCATGGTTATCTTTACATCTCCAGCTTGTCCACTTCTATCTCTCACTCTTCCAGTAGACTCCATAAGCTGAGCAGATATTTGACTGTTGGTCTATACACCTGCCCCCATCCACTGCTGAATGAGGCCTCTGAGGAGACAGTTATGCTAGGTGCATGTCTATAAGCATAGAAGAATATCATTAATAGTATCAGGGGTTACCTCTCTCACATGGGATGGATCTCAAGTTGGTACTGTCATTTCTCAACTATTTCCTCAGTGTTTGCTCTATTGTTAGCCCTTCACATCTTGTAGGGAAGACAAATTTTGGACTGAGGTGTTTGTGGATGGATTAATGTATGTCTCACTCCTCTGGAAGGTCTGCCTGGCAATAGAATATGGCTACTTCAATTGTTTATATCCCCTTTAATTGTTTATATTCTGAGAAGAATTTAAGCCAGGTTTACCCCCGCAGTCTCTCCATATCTTTGCAGGACTCCAGCTAGTCACCAGAGATACCCACAACAGATTTCCATTTTCACTCTCAGCCCTCTCCCCCACCCTCCCCACACCAGGGCTACATCCTTGTTCTTCTCTATGTCCTCTCTCCCATCTAGTTGGGAGTTCATGGAAACTAGGCCACGAACCAGGGAGCCTGATGGAGCTGGACCTAGACTCCCCACGCTTTTGTAGTGAATGTGCTGCTTGGTTTTCATGTGGTTCCACACAACAAGTCAAGTGGGGTTATATGGGTCTCTGTTCCTTGCCAGGTAGGATTTCCTATCCCCTACCTAGATGTCTGGTCCTGCTGGGAATAGATGTTACATGGAGTTGTGGTACCCAAGGGGAACTCCCCTTCTGAGGAGGAGAGAAGGAAATGGGAGAAGGAATTTGCAAGATTGTAACTGGGAAGGAAGTTGGAGCAGAAAGAGGGGGATTGATCAGGATGTAAAGTGAATACAAATAAAATATGAAAAAGAAAGAAAAGGTATTGTGTTGGAATTTTGATGGGAGTTATGTTGAATCTGTAGATTGCTTTAGGTAAGATTGCCATTTTTACTATATTAATCCTAGCTATTCATGATTGTAGGAAATCTTTATATCTTCTGATATTCTCTTCAACTTCTTTCTTCAAAGATTTAAAGTTCTTGTCATACAGAACTTTCACTTGCCTGGTTAGAGTTACTTGCTTAAGTTTCACTTGCTTGGTTGAGAAGTCCAGTGTAATTCTAATAGGTCTGCCTATATATGTTACTTGTCCTTTTTCCCTTGAAGTTCTTAATAGTCTTTTATTTTTCTGTAAATTTGATGTCTTGATTATTAAGTAGCAGGAGAATTTTCTGTTTCTTGTATTCTGTTGGCGTTGCTTGGCATCCTGTTCTCCTAGCTATATTTTCAACCTCCTGGATTTCTTCAGTTTTTGTGTTATTTCTTTTACTTCTGTTTTCAGATCTTGATCAGTTTTATTCATTTCTTTCACCTGTTTGATTGTATTTTCCTGTATTTCTTTTAGGAATTTATTTGTTTCCATGTTAAAAGCCTTTATCATCTTCATGATGGATTTCTTTAAAGGGATCCTGTGTTCATGAAAAAGAAAAGAAAAAAATAAGGGAAATTTTAGAATGTAATTCTCCAACTGTTAGAATCTTTGTTGATGTTATTCAAATATGATGTCAGATATGCAAAAATTATAATTAATATTTGATCTTAGTTTATCTCAATATGTTAACTAGGTGTGCTTACTACATTAGAGTACATATTCTGATTCTTATATTACTTGAAAAGTTAATAAAAAGGAATATACCTAATTGTTGTACACAGTATTATGTTATGGTTTTGTTCATTATTATTTTTTTTTGGTGACATATTTAATATTTAAAGCATTCATTATTTTTCATTTATAAACTAGTTTGTGTTAATCTATTTAGTTATATGAACAATGATAGCAACATATCAATCATGTTTGTGATACACATTTTAATCTATAAAATTATATTCCCTAGATTACTGAGAACAGTTTTAATATAAAAAAGTCCCATTGTCAATAGAAATATTAAAATATATATTGTATTATTAACTTTAGAAGATAACATCATAAATCTTCTAAAAGATAACAGTAAATACATATTAGATCAGTGACTCACTATGACATTTGATTGTTATTACATGCAAAATAGAACAAAGACAATAGAACAAAGACAATATTTGCCTATACCTTTCTGTCTAAAGTATATATTATTGAATATTCATGTTGTGCAGAAGTATGTCCAAAAGAGATATTATTTTCCAGTATTTGCACATTGCATATCAGTGATCTAATCAGAATTGTTTTCATAGCAAAGATAAGAAACAGTAATTTTGGCAAAGATAGTGAGACTCTTTAAAAATCTAATTTACTTCTATTTTACCTATTTTTATGTGACATTAATAAGTATATTTGGTTTCACAATGGTGCATATAAATTATTTGCTGGAGATATGGTGCAATGCTACAATGTATATTTAACATGCGGAAGTCCTAAGTTTGATTTTTAGGGCACAAATTTTTTAAAAGAAAAAAAAAGCTTATACATATTGTAGATATATTATTTTTCAAAAAATAAATTAGCCATATTTATAAGGATTATAGCATGCTTTCTTTAAGAGTTTATGACAGATTAAATCATATACTCTTATTTCCATCACAGGAATAATTAGTCCTACGTGCCAGTTTTTAGGCTGTAGGAACATTTATTGAACACCTATTTAATCAGATATGAAACTTGTTGGTGTGAGCCACATGCATTCACTGCCTATGGCTAGCCACTATCATCAGTTTATCTAAAGCAAATAGATTAACTACAGTTCATCTAAAGGACAATATGAGTGAGTCGTGCTGAATCAGCTGAGAGCTGTAAATGTCAAAGCAAGTTTCCTGAAGAAAAACTGAAATCTCCTGACTACTCAAGATGAATTTTACTCCTGTCTGAACTTTCACTTCCACTCTCTAGGGTTGTTCCACATTTGTTAACCATTCTTTGTCTGTCTTTCTCTGTCTCTGTCTCGTCTCTGTCTTTGTCTCTGTCTCTGTCTCTCTCTCTAACACACACGCACACACACATGCACACACACACAGATATGTGTTCATAAATATATACAAAGTTTCTGTAGAACTGCATTATTTAGAAACGACATGAATAATTTATGAAACTGTGTGTTGTGGCACATGCCTGTAATTACCTGTAATCTTAGCACTTGGGATGTAACTAATGGACAATTAGAAGTTTCAATGTATCTTTTTTTTTCAGTGTCAATTTAATTTATTTATAACACTATATAACAGTTATAATCTGTAATTTTAACACATTGTGTAAATATTCAAGTATATATAATAGGGAAGTAGGTTACTAGCTAGATTAATAAACAGTATTTATAATTTTAATTGTTTTTTTTTATTTTTATTTTAGATATTTTCTTTATTTACATGCAAATTTCTCCTTTCCCAGTTTCCCC
>NW_022196898.1:87754021-87819350 GCF_008632895.1 Mastomys coucha
GAGTCGTGGGGCCTGTGGCTCCCGGCTGGCTGCTCAGGTCTCAGAAACTCACCGGAGAGAAAATGGCGGATCCCGCCCAGGTCTCTGGCCTAAGGCGCCTCTGGGCTGGCTGCTCCATTCTCAGAAAGTCACCCGAGAGAAAATGGCGAATCCCACCCGGGTGTCTGGCCTAAGGCGCCACCCCAATGTATCTTTTTTTATTGTTTGACACCATTTTATTAATCTTCAGCTTCAGTGGAAAAATAGAACATCTTTCCTGGTAATATTTTCATTATAACAGTTCTACACACACACACACACACACACACACACACACACACATTGTCTTAGTGGTTAGTTCATTTTGATGTGCAGCAAGAGACCAATATCACACTGAAGTTAATCAAAGAAAAGAACAGGAGACCAAGCAGTTTCCAAACAGTTATTTTATCAGAACATTCAACTTGAAATTTTCCTCATTTTCAATTCAAAATAGTTACCTGTAGTTTTCTGTTTTGAGTGTGTATTTACTTTTATTGTACAATTATTTTCTAAACTCTTTGGCACAGTTTTCTAGGGGCATTCCAACTGCCAGGATACAAGTCAGGAGAGAGCTTGTTTGTGATGCCAATTTCAATCATTTAAATTTTTGTGTGGGTTGTGGCTTTTTCTGTCTTTGAAGTCTGCATTTTATTTGTAACAGCTGTGCTTTTATTTTTCTCTATCTTCTAACTCCAGAGTTTTCTTTTCTCTTCCCTCCCCCCATAGCTACATTCATATTCATACATAGCTGAACCATATTTTCAGGAAAGATCCCTTGATGAGAAGATCTGGACAGGAACTCTGACCATTTGTCAGTATTTTTCTTAGGATAATTAAAACTGAAACCAAACCAAACCTAAACAACATCTTTCCTCATTTTTAAAAACATGTCTCTTGTGCTGTATCAGTAGCCAGAACTTCAGTTTATGAAGTTCTGAACTTCAGAACTTTAGTTTATGAAATGCAACATCAAACCCCTTTGTTTTCTGGGAAAAATAAACTGCAATGACTTGAGGTTGAGAATGTGAATTCCACTTCACTCACAGACACTCATTCGACTGTGAAATCCCCTATGTGCCTTCTCCAGGGTTCATAGACAGTTCCAAGTGCAATCGTACAGTGAAGGTGTGCTCAAGACCCAGCTGGGCTCCATCTTTCTCCTCAATAGCAGGCTGCCTTTCACAACCCAGCCCCACGGTTGAACCCAGGTCCTCCCCTCCCAAATCAGTCACCCATTCAGCACGTGCCAAGACAGAAAAGCTAGTTCTAAGTCTTCCTGGGAAGAGACAGCTTCTATTATCTTCTTTAATAAGTAAGTAAATCATTGTTGTCTGTTCCAAGATGGCTGATATTATGCTTTCTACTTATTTATGCTTACAGAGCTCACTAACACCATTGCTATTTATTTGGTTACGGCAGGATTTTCAGTGTGGTGTTTTCAAGCCTCACTCACTTCCGGATTTTTTTTCAAAAATTGGAGGTCTCAGATCATCATCCTGATGATACCAGATCAAGCTGGCTTCTTCGGTTTCCTCGGTTGCCTAAGTAGCAAGGGTCTCTGCTTTGTTAGTCTTCAATCTCCCTTGTTCTGTTAATAGTTTATGGATCACTTGGCCTAGCTTCTTTGATTACATAGTGAGTTTGAGACCTGCTTGAGTTATGTGAAATCTGTCTCAAAAAATAATTAAAGGTGAATATCATTCTATTGATAAAAAACAATATTCCACAGCAACCTTACAATTGCAACTGTATGCTATTGTAAAGGCAGTAGAAGAATAAATTATCTACAGGCAGTATGATACCAGTGAAAATAGTAGAAGTCATCTTGCCATATTGACCAGTAAAAAAAGGAGACTAACCCAAATATGTTCATAGAGGTACATTTTCATGTTCCTCTAACACCAGGACATGTGGGTTTGCCTTCTATCTAGATAGAGCCCATGACTCCAGAAAGAGTCAGTAGACTTGTATTTACTTGAGACAAGTATATACATGAAAATGTAAAAGAAAAATTCATTAAGGAGATCAATTCAAATTTTTACTTAACTTTAAGCTCAAGTAAGTTCATATGAAATATAAAAGTTATTTACAAAGCAGAGAAGCTTCATTTTTTGCACACTCAGAATGTGGTATATTTACATTCCACCACAGTAGCAGTAGACTATTATCAAAGAATGAGTTCTCTAATGTTTAACATATTTTCCTTGCTCAACAACAACAAACAACAACAACAACAATGAAATAATTAAGTTGTACACTCAAAACAGTACAGAAATTAAGATTAGCCAGTACATATGAAACCACTTATTTTACCTTCTAACATGCAAATATGTCACAAAAGCTAAAGTATGTGGAAGGAAGGCTGTAGCATGGAATTTTAAAGGAAGCCATGCTTGTTCCTTTGTTCCAGCTAGGTACAAATGGGTAGTGACAGCATAACCCCGCCCCCACAGCTAGCTCTAAGTGGCAGTCTGGCCCTGGTTCCTGAGCTTGGCTTGCCAAAGATGACCAAACCAGTTTTTTTTGAAACTGCCTAGAGCTAGCACCTAGCATTTCTCAGGCCATCCACATCCATGGGTGGTCTACAGAACGCCACCAACCACTCTGGTCTCACTCACCTCCCTCTAGCACCATGAAAGGAAAACACTAGAGATTTATATTTATACCAGCCAGATTTATATCAGTAAATCTCCAACCCCAATGTGCCCATTCAAAGAACCCACTACTCAGTTAGTATGTTTATAAGCTGTACACCTAGGTCGGTCAAATATAGTACACTATTGATCAGCGATGAAATCCCTAGCTACTTGCTGTTCCTCCAGGCCATGAAGGTCTGTCCCATCTTCCACTTCTTCTTCCTCCATTTTCTTCTTCCTCCTCCATTTTCTTCTCATCCTCCTCTTCTTCCTCCTTCTCTCCCTTCTCTAAAACTTTGTACCATACCTTTTCCTTCCATTTTCCAATCACAGGCTCTAGCTTTTATTTGGCCAATTAAGATGTCATCTGAAATCACCTGAGTACCCGATCTACTCCTCATAGGGGCACCCCTCTAGAAGGAGCAGAATTCGCATCAAAATACAAACAGCAGTCCACGACAGAAGGCCACATTCATTGGGCTACAGACTTGAGGTAGTACAATAACTTCAAATGTAACTCTTGCAATGGGAGATCTCCTCTCCAATCTGGTTGCTCATGTGACCATAGCACTACATAATAGACCCGAGTCAACTTTTTATATAACAGACATCTAACACTCCCATGAGTAGACCTACCAGCTTTCTACCTCATCAACTCTAACACTCACATGAAGAGACCTCAGTCAATTTTATATCTCCCAAATACCTACCACTCCCAATACCAGGGAAATGCTGCCTGGATTCCTGAAGATGGGTCAGGTAAAAGAATGGCAGCAATCTCAAGTACCCTCCTCATTACCCCTCCTCCTTTCTTCTAGGAAGAAGTGATGAAATTTAGTATCAGCATGCTGATAAGGAGGCAGGAGAGTGTTCTGGGTCTCTGAGTATTAGGGTTAAATGACACCTTACTAGTGTGTGTGTGTGTGTGTGTGTGCATGTGTGTGTGTGTGTGTGTGTGTGTGTGTGTGCGCGTGTGCGTGTGCACATACTCACATACTCATGCTTAATAAGGATGTACAAATGCATTATAAATAATGACGTAATATATTTGGGGATCAAAAGTCTAATAAATACCAAGCCAAGCATGCTATATGACCCAGCTATATGCTAAAAGGACTCAACATCTTACTGTATAGACATTAGCTCAGCAATTATTATTGCTACTCTATTCACAATTTGTAGGAATTAAAAAACACCTACTATTCCTTAACAGATAGACAAATAATTGAAATGTGGTAAATATGCACTGTAGAATAATATTAGTTGGTAAAGAAGTATGAAAGGAGGATTTTGGGGGGTAAATTTAAACTTTTCTGATAAACATAGAAAAAATTTTACTGAATAAGGTAAACCCGACCCAGAAACACAAATTCTCCACATACTCTTTCATAAAGCAGTTCGTCTCTCCAAATCTCCAGATGTAAGTATACAACATGATTAACCACAAAACCTGAAGAGTGTAAGAGAAATTTGGGCTGGTGAGAGGCAAATATTATGATATAGGTGATAAAATGGAAGAAATTAAAAGGGAGGAAGAACTCCAACTGGGAGTGTAGAAATGTCAACACAGAAGGAGAGGGGAGATGAGGGTTGTTTGAGAAAACCTGAAGGAAAGTTTGAGAAAGTTTTTATATTTGCCTAATAGTAACACATAGCACATATGCAAGTGCACGTGTATTACATATGCTATATATAATATATTGGGTATATATTGACATTTTGCCACTTTAGCTAAAAGCACTTTCCACAGAAAGCATAGCAAACCAAAACGCCATCATCAGAAATAAGAAACTTTTCATGTGGTTGGTCCAGGTAGTCCACGTTGTGGGGAAACCCTGCCATTTAAGGTTGTAGTCTACCTTGTCTGGATAGTTCCTCTGAGCTCAGCTCAAAATGAAGGGCTCCTTTTCTAATAGGGCTTCTGCCTGACCTTATCTGGGGAGGCTGACCACCACATCCTCTGCACGAGGAAAGTCATGTAGTCCTTGGCAAACTTATAACCAGACTTCTTTTTCCACAGTATTTTAAACTCCAACCAATGGTTTAAGTTCACCCTGAAAACTTCTCACTCTCCAAGGTTCATATATTGTTCTTGCCTATCCCAAATAAGGTGTACGCATATAAGCTTCCACTGAAGATCCTCTAAGAGAGCTGTCTTACTTAGTGTCATCTAAAAGAGCTAAAAGAGGGAGTTTACCTTTTGATCTGTACATAATGTAAATAGATATCTTTATAAACAATTCTAATTCATACAAATTTAGATGAAGAGAAAAGGGAAGGCATGTGTCTCATCTGAAGGCACTAAGGAATGTTCTTCAGAATACACCAAGGGATGTTCTTCAGAATAAGTTTGTGTTAGCTGGTGGACTAGCAGCTCATATGGAGGATCTGATTAAAACATGCAAAAGAAATCTGTGCAGGTCACCTAGAGTTTCCATTCTGCATTTATCTAATGCTCATTTCCTTAATTAACATACCACGAGAAGAGCATTGGAAAGAACACACGCAATGGGGCTATTTCCTCCTTGGCACTTATCCAGTTCAGGAAAATATATACCAAAACCTAGTGCTCTTCTCTACAGGCTATTATGACCTAAATATATATGTCTAGGAGTGCCCCTGCTCCCCCCAAAAAAATCAGTACATGGTTGTGTAAACAATCTTCAACACACTATAAAATACTCGTGGTTTCTATTGTAAATGCTTTAGTTAATTTACAGCTTTGAAGCAGTTGCAATGTAAAGATTCTAAATTATATTTTACCCAATAAGTTCAAGAATATCAGGATGCTATCTCTTGTCTCTCCTCTCTGTCTCTGTCTCTGTCTCTGTCTCTGTCTCTCTCTCTCTCTCTCTGTCTGTCTGTCTGTCTCTCTCTGTCTTCACCCCCACATCCTTCCACCTCAACCTCCTTCCCAGGCTCTGTGTGTGCATGTATGTTTCTCTGTATCTTCTATATCACACATTTCTTTGCAACAAAACCATATTTAATTCCCTGATCTCACTCCTTCATGTACTTCACTAAAGAAAAATCACTTGAGAGTTGTTTAGGTTTGAAAACAGTTTGATTTTTATTTTTATTTCAGCAACAACAGTCCTCATTTCCCACTGTTCTATTCCATTGTCATTTATTCTATCCATTTCCATAAACCCTAATAATTCCTGTAGTACATGACAATGAAGAGCCCTCAGCTTTCATGGTGTTTGTTCTTATTTACTCCTCTTTTAAAAACAGTTCAAAGGCTGGGCTGAGCTGTGTAGAGTATACCAAAAATCAAATAGCCCATGTTTAATTTTCCTTCCTAAATGAACAATGTTTCTTTTCCTTTCCTAAATGACACATTTTCTTTTTCCCTTGGGGCATCTGAGTGACAGAGTGTAGCCTTTTGCATCCCAGAAACCAAAATATTTACAGATCAGATAGTAAATAAGGATGTAGTATATGCTAATTCTTTCCTTATGAATAGATATTTGTGTTTTCACTATGTAATGAAGTTATATACTGTGGCCTTTTTGCAAAAGTACAGTAATTAGGAATCAATTATACTTTAAGTTGAAACACTAGTTACTTTGCTGCTGTGGGATAATTGGAAAGTAACTATATTGTCATTTTTATGTACTTTGGCTACATTGAATCACAGCATTCAGCATCAATGCACTGGCAAATTACACACACATTTGTTCCTATTAGGTCATGGAATCTGAAGTCAGTGTAAAGAAACTGTTCACTGAGAATGAACTCTGAAGATAATGTGTACGTTCAGCAACTGTGCGAAGATAGTGAGGGCTTCTCAATTCATTCTCATTCCCACTGCAATTAGTGAAACTTAATAGAATGTGGTGCAATATTAGAAAGTGGTTTTACAGATCCTGCTGGTTTCTTACTTGCTTGTGTGTTTGTGTGTGTGTGTGTGTGTGTGTGTTTTATTAAGCTACTAAAAGGAATTGGATTCTTTAAGGAATGAAAGGTCTCTTTAACAATACAAATGCTTTGAAAATAAATGCACCAGAAAAGCATTGTAAACAACTATGGATTGGCTTTCACTATCCTCAGAAGGTTTCTTTCTTCTTCTTCTTTTTTTTTTTTTTTGCTGGAACCTTTAAAAGAAATGACTCTGTCTTTGCCTACCATGTATCTTGGCTACAGAACTTGCAAAACTTAGAAATGCAATTTTGTTTTCTTCCTTTTTCACATATTAAAACCGTTTTTAGAATTGATAGTGCCAGTCAGAGCTAAATGGAAAAGCCAGTGGCTACAAACACATAACCAGCAATGTAGGTAATGTTTCTGATCAAACTTTCCATGTTTTGGGTAGAGATGTTATGCTTGGATTCTGAGATCAAAGAAAAGGAGCTTGCACAGAGTGAAAACTCGAATTCATGACACTGTTTCCTCAGCCCATCCCCATTATTGGTAAATAAGCTTTGTTTGGCTTGCAAATCTATTGTTTTTTTTCTCTTTCCTCTATTTCCTTTCCTCCTCAGGTTTTAAAAACAAAGTATTATTAATTTAACACTGAAAATTTTAAACTCATCATAAATTACAGTAAATGGATCAGTAAACATAGTCACCATGAAAAAAATGTGCAGCCACACTTTTGTCATCAGTAGGAAATGACTTTCTTCTCCATTCCGAGCCAAGAACTGTCGAGATTGAAGTACCTTTGATCTGAGAGACACATTCTATGAGGAAGAGTGTTCACTGGCTGCCAGACACATTTTTATATGACCACTGTTAAAAAAAAGCGTCTGGATAGGAATGCCTCCTGAAAATTATTGTTCAGATACAAATGGATCCCATTCTGTGCTTTTAAATGGAGGATGCATTTTCCTCCACTGGGTGGGGATTATATATAATAGCAAGAGTTGTGGTCCTTAAAATAAATTGAATGCATTGTTCCAGATCTGCATTCGACTAATACAACCTTATTATCTTTATTCAGACCAACTTACCAAATGAGGCGGTACAAATACCCTATAAACATCAGGCTGTTCTGAAAGCCTGGGACATACTTGATCACTGATTACACAGTCACTTAAGAGGGGGAAATCTGAGAACAAAACAAAAGTAATTAAGTACATGAAGCTTGTGTTTTAATTATAAGCAAAGAAATTAAGTAAAACACAGCATTATCACTTTGAAAGGAAGAATATAACAGAAAGTGTCTCAATTGTGACTCCATAAAGCATTACTTAGTAGTCAACTAAACCGCATCATTTAACAATAGGAAATCAAGACAGTGGGCATAATGTGTTTTTTTCTTACTGCAGTGTAATTTGATTCTCTTGCTTTCATTTGTGTAATGGGTAGATTGAATTTAACAATGATGAAAGAAGCAAAAAAAATTAAGTACATTGCAATGAAAAATTGAATGAACTAAATAAGCCTAATTGCATTTATTGGTGCAATTTTGTTTTTCTGATCACTCAAACGGGTAAAAATAGACCACCTTGGATATACAAAATAAAATTAACATAGCATTTTCCCCAATGTATGGGGGAAAGAGAAAATATGGACTATATTCACAAGCTTATGTACATCTTAAATGTCCCAATTTCTATTTTTTAAAATTGTTTCTCAAAGCAAAATCTAGACTCTATGGGGATTGTTTTTCACAATTACTGTTTAAATCTTTAAGTAAGTTTTTACTTGTATTAGATGCTAAGGAGCAACTGGAATATTAAACTAAAATATGCAGCTGTTGCTCTTTAAAAATTTTAATCTCAAAATGTCTGCTTCATAAAATTTATTCCAACAAAATACCTAGTTTAAATTTTCTGGGGACATTTCACTACGGCACTACCATAACTAAGGAAGAAGGCTCCTGCTCCCAGTGAAGTCAGCCCTGCACCGAAACTCTGAAGAATTCTAAACCGTGTATTAGTTCCATTTTAACATACACCTATATCTCACTATCCCTCTGTTTTCTTTTTTTAAAATTGGATATTTTCTTTATTTACATTTCAAATGTTATCCCCTTTTCATGTCTCCCCTCCGGAAGCCCCCTATTCCATTCCTCTTCCATCTGCCTCTATGAGGGTGCTCCCCCACCCACCCATTCACTCCTGCCTTCCAGCCCTGACATTCCCCTACACTGAGGCATCAAATTCCCACAGGACCAAGGGCCGCTCCTCCCACTGTAGTCCAATAAGGCCTTTGCCACATAAGCAGCCCGAGCCATGGGTCCTTCCATATGTATTCTTTGGTTGGTGGTCCAGACCCTGGGAGCTCAGGGGGATCTGGCATGTTGACACTGTTGCTCCTCCCCTCCACTAGGCTGCAAACACCCTCAGCTCCTTCAGTCACTTCTCCAACTCCTCCATTGGGGACCCCACATATCCCTCTGTCTTCAAGTGACTGTTTCTTTTTTCCAGGAGATGGTTTTTAGTTTGTCTCTGCAATGGTTGACTGTGTTTCATAAATATTCTATGTGTAAATTACTTTTTCCGGTGGAGAAGAATTCTAGGATTGCTTATCTCTAGGAGCCATGTGCTAGAAGAGTGGTATGACACAGATGCACAGAACGCTGCATTCAAGCTCAGGAGAAAAACTCAGTTCTTAACAGAGCCTCTATCAGATATCATCATGTCTGTGGCTGAATCATAGCACTGAATATGTGTAATTCATAATAACACAAAAATATCTAGTCTTTGACCTATTGTCATTAATGATTTTGGCATATGCTGAACCTACCATGGACATCACATACAATAATAGCCATAAATCCTAGATCAAATTAGAATTATGTCCTTACTTTTACAGCACCATTGTCCTTACTGAAAGGTTTTCTTATTCTTACTGTAACTGAGAGTTCATACTTCAGATGAAATTTATTATCGAGGATGAATACCTATCATAAGATCACATTAGCAAATGAGGAATTATCATTTTAAAAATTAGAAAATGAAAGTTTAATGACATGGGAAGTGTTTTACACAGAATCACAAAGAACACTGCAAAACTGAAATTAGAAAGAAAAATGTCTGGTTTGCCAAGAAGGTTTTTGTTTAACCTAATAAGGTCTAGAAAATAAACAGAAAACAGATATTCAGAGGAATGTCTAAGATTTTCTAAATGGCAACATATTATTATTACTATTGGTTGCAGGACTGATTGCATTTTGGGTGGAGGGATGTAGTGCTACAAACTTTTCTCTTAGGACTGCTTTCTTTGTTCTTATGAATCTTGGAATATTATGTTTCATTTTATTGAAAATTCACAATTTCAAACATTTCCTTCTTGATTTTTGCTTCTACTCAATAATCATTCAGTTGTGTAGTTTTTGTTTCCAAAATTTTGAATACTTTCTGCCATTTCTGTTTTTGTTGCTATCAGCTTTTGTGGAGAGATAGAATGTAAGATATTGTTTCAATCATTAATATTGTTGTATATTTTCTTTGTGTCCTTATATACAGTCAATTTTAGACAAAGTTATATTCTCTTGTGTTTTGTTGGAATGTCCTCTAAATGTTTATTAGATTCACTTAATGTAAGAGGTCATTTAACTAAAGATAGTGACTAAGAAAAGTCAAGTCATTTATAGGAGCCGTGGTTTTGAAAACACTTGTCCAGTCACCTCTATTGCCACATTATTTCCCTTTGCTTCATGGTCCTTATTTGAGCAGACTGCCTTATGTACATGAAGATATGGAGCTGCCTTCAAGTAGGTCTGCCTTCAGTAATGTTTCCCTACTATTGTGAGCCAAAATGGTATCTTTTAATTGTGTCTTGTGAGTCATTTAAGTACAATGAAAAAAGTAGCTCCTACAAAGCTCACACTCATCATACCTCCCTTAGGTATAGTCATGGTTTGTAAAATTTACTTTATCAAGCTAACTCATATTTCTTCCTGTATTTTAATTTCTCCAATTTCATTTTATTATCTTTTACTGAATAATCCCTAGATCCTATCACACATCTTTGCTACTCTATAAAGCCCTTAATTATTCATATTAAATAAACACTCTTAACTGTACATTAATAGAATACTGACATACTAGCAGCTGCTGAATTCCATGGATAATAAGCAAAGTGAATTCAAGTGAGGTTATAAATATTTGTAATCAGAGTTAACAAATTGCTTAGAAATTCACTAGCATAAAGTCACTAACATTTATTTTATAGTGGCTTCTCTGTGCTAAGAGTTCAGTTCAACTTTAATGGGTCTCCATACACTTATGATTGAAGTACTAAAAAGACTGGAATTTTCAAAAAAGTGTCACCATGGAAGGCCCTGTTTTCAACTTTGGAAAAGTCATCGTTGGTGTAGGTGATAATGAGTTTCAATTGATGACTTAAAATATTGAGTCACCTGAGAGATAGGCCCCTTGGAATACCTATTGGGGAATGTTGCTTAGGTTACTTGAAATGGGATTAGTGGGAAGACTAATCCAGGGTAGCCAGTTGACCTCATAGACTAGGTTGGAGGACTGTAAACTTAAATATTAAGGTGATTAAAGACATCCTTTGCTCTCTGCTTCATTATCTATGTAATACAGCCATCTGCCTGAAGATTCCATTGCTGTGATTTCCCTGTAACGTGTAACAGTGAGATAAAATAAAACTTTCCTCCCTAGGTGCCTTTCCTGTGGTATTTTATCAAGTGTGAGAAAGGAACTCAGCAATAGGAAAAGAGATGGAGACACCGTGGCTCAGTGACATGTGGGCTGTTAGGATCCGCAGGATTTAGCTTTTGGCTAGAGACTGCCTAAACCTAACTTTTCATATCAACTTCCTCTGGATCAGGTTTTCCGTGAAGGCCATTAAGAGGCAGTGTTGTCTGTCTAGATAAAATTGTGCAGTGACTTTTTTTCTGTGTTATTATAATTGGACTGACAATCTCTGATGCACTCAGTTAGAAGAGGATCAATTCATAAAACCTGAAAGGGGCACAAAAACAAGGTAAAGGCAACTTGGACGATTATAGAAACTGCTTCCTATATTCATGTTCCAAACTCTCTACTTAGAGATTTATTAAGTATATTATCTCATCTGCAGTTGTTTTATCATTGACTCAAAATCAGTCTTTGGTGTATAAATACTTCATACGCCATTTAGTGAAATTAAATGAGAATGAATTGCATTTATTTATTTATTTATTTATTTATTTATTTTAGTTTTATTGCTTATTTTTAATTTACATTTCAAATGTTATTTGCTTTCCTAGTTTGTCCCTCCACAAGCCACCTAACCACTTCTCACCCCCCTCCCCACCCACCCACCCACACCTGTCTCAGTAGGCTAGCATCCCCCTATCCTGGGTCATCAAGCCTCCACAGGAACAAGGGTGTTCCCCTCCCAGTGATAAGGGAATTCTGTTTTACAAATTTTAATTCCATCGTTTAAATAAACAGAGTAGTCAAAGGAACTTGAAGTTAGAATATTGAAAATCTACTGCCAGAAATTGATAATCAACTATACAGCTAATTTCATGATAAAAGCTATTGAAACAATGAGGTACGTATTATAACTATGTTCTATGTGCTAGCAAAGGTCTAGGGTCAGGGGCTGTGCAGAGTTGAGCGAGGTCAAATGACACCTTACTGTAATGAACTATGTGTGTTGCTTCCAGTACAGAGAAAGAACTAAAATGCTGTATATCATTACCTTTACTGAGTTTTCCAAACTAATATCAAATTTTGCCATCAATGTAACAATATATCTGTATTCCTACAAACAAGTAGACACTGAAAAGAATAATACTTAGAAAGATTGCATGCAATGCCTGCCTGCTGATGCTGCCCATGCAAAGGATTATAATGATTCCACATGTGAGGAAATGCCGTGGCTGAGCTTCTTAAATTCCACACAGCACAGAAAATTAGCAAAATTCTTAATAGGAAACTCCATCATTTGCTAAGTAGATGAAATCAAACTGTCAATAATATTGACTATTTAAGTGAGGTCATTTAACATATTGGAATGAGGAGTTTATTCACTCTGGGTTGCAACCTATTCTGAAGTTTAAGAGCAGGCCAGTTCAACTCTCACTCTGGGAAGAGGAACAATTACCCTTGTACTTATTAAGCTTACATAGTAACTTCCAATTTTTAAATGCCTTGTTTTAGCTTGCATTAAACTGTATTATGTATGCATTTTAACAGGGAGAGAGAATATTCAATGGGATTCCATTTTGGCAGGCTAATTTGTAAGTGCCAAAGGCTCAATTTAATTTTTAATTTATTAATCATTAAGGCAGAGAAACCTGGCCCACTGTGAAGTATAGTTAGCACACTGAGTGCAGTTACTCAGGGAAATGTGGGCAGTGTGTTAGCTGAGGTGAGGGATGCTGACTCTCCCTGTGCTATATACTCACTACCTCCCCAGGGAAAGGACTATGCTTTAATTTAGTCAGATCTCCAGGTTCACCATTGTCCTGATACTTACTAGATGAAAGCTTGTAATTGTTATAATTCAGCAGATTCTGAAGCTGACACAGCAACTTTACTATAGACATTTGAGAGCAAATTATAATTTGGGGGGCTGTATAAATATTTTAATTTTAATATTTTAATTTCAATTAAGTTATTTTAATTAAATATTAATTAAATGTCAAATATTTTTATTTCAATGATAACATTATCAACATATTTAATATTAATATACAATTGTATATTAACCTATAATTAGACATTATGTATTAAATATATTAATATTTATGCTATATATTATATACAAATATATTACATAATAATTCTATAATTATAGTTAAATATGTTATACATTAACTAATATATTAATACATATTTAATATTATATATGGTAAATATATATGTGGGTAAATAAAACATGCCAACATGAGCATGGGTCTATGTGTGTGTGTCTGGGTATTTGCTTGTTTGTGTGTGTATATGTATGTGTTGGAGTATTATAGTTTTCTTTTCCATCATTGGACTGTACAAATTCTTCAAAAAGAGAATCTCACACCTGCCTCATTTAGGCGGACTCATCTGTCCTGAGGGTACATATGTGTTTGAATTCACTTAGGATAGTTGTAAATTTGACAGTCACCTTGTCAGATGGGTGCTGTTCCCTGGAATTCTGGGGCTTAGGATCAATCCGCCTCAAATGTAAAACTAGCAGAGCCTCTGATGCTGAGATATTCTGTGGCTCAGAGGTTGGCAGTTGATGAACATTTTCTGCTACAGTTTGAACAGGTGTGAGTACGTAGATTCATAGTTGTTACTTCTGGCTTTGAATTTTATTTATTTATTTATTTTTTACTTATGCACTTTACATCCCATTCACTGCCCCTTGTCATTCAACCTCTCCCACAATCCTTTCTCAACAGCCCCTCACCTTCTCCTCTGAGCAGGTGAATGCATTCCTGGATATGCCCCTCACCCTGGCACTTCAAGTCTCTTGGAGCCTAGGCATTTCCTCTGCCACTGAGGCCAGACAAGTCAGTCTAGCTAGAACATATCCCACATGTAGGCAACAAGTTTTGGGATAGTCCCAAGCTCCAGTTGTTCAGGACCCAGAGGAAGACCAAGCTGTACCTCTGTTACATGTGAGCTGGGGGGCCTAGGTCTAGCCAGTGTATTTTTTTTTTTTTTTTTTGGTTCGTGGATCAGTTTCTGAGAGCCCCAAGAGTCCAGGTTAGTTGCCTCTGTTGGTCTTCCTGTGGAGTTCCTATCCCCTGTGGGGGCTACAATCCTTCCTGCTATTTTTCCATAAGAGTTCCCAAGCTCCTTCCACTGTTTGGCTGAGTTACTTGGTGGGTCAGGCTTCTCAGATGACAGTCATGCTAGACTCTTGTCTCCAAGCACAATAGAGGATCATTAATAGTGTTGGGGATTGGTGCTTGCTATGGGGATGGTTCTCAACTTGGGCTGGTAATTGATTGATCATTCCCTCAGTCTCTGCTCCATCCCCAATCCCTGAATGTCTTGTAGACAGGGTCAAAAGTTATGTGGATCATTGTTGTTCGTTTTGCTCCACTGGGTTTCCTTTGCTGGTCACAGGAAACAACTCCATGCTCCATATTTCCAATGTTGTGAGTCACAGGTAAGGGTACTCCCACTGATTCTTGGGTGCCTCCCCTATTCCAAGTCTCTGCCCCTTCCTGGAGATGCCCTACCCTACCCCATTGGTTGCAGATTTCCGTTCATTCTCATGGACATCTAGCCATCTCTACTGCTCCTCCCCACACCTGACCCTGAATCCCTCCAGTCCCCTACTGATCCTCTCTCCCACTTAGTTTCTTCATCTCCCTTCCATCACCATTCCATCCCCCCTTCCTCATGAGGCTCAAACATCCTTGCTTGTGCCCCCCTTCTTGTCCAGGTTAGGTTTTAATTTGCACAGTCACCTTGCTGGATGGATGCTGTTCACTGTAGCTCTAAGGCTTAGGGTCAATCTTCATTGAAAGTAAAAGTAGCTTATTGGAAGGGACAGGATAGTACAGAGGATCAGGAAATTGAATAGAGACATGTAGCAGATGGTAAGGGGAACTGGGTGTAGCCACTAGAAAGTCCCAGGCACCAGGGAAGCTAGAGACTCCCAAGGAGCTAATGGCTATGAGTTTAGCTGAAATACCCAAGAGAGCAGAGATACAACCTGTAGAGACTACCTCCAGTAGATAGGCACAGCCCCCATGCATCTCAAAACATTTAACCTGGAAATGATCCTGTCCAAAGGAAAGACAGGGACAAAAAATGGAACAGAGACTGAAAGAAAGGACATCCAGAGACCGCCCCACCTGGGAATACATTCCATATGCAGACATAAATCTCCCACACTATTGATTTCAAGAAGCCCATGCTGACAGGAGCCTGATATGGTTGTTCCCTGAGAGGTTCTACCAGCACTGAACCAATACAGATGCCCATTCTTACAGACAACCGTTGGACTGAGCCCAGGGACCCCAATGGAAGAGCAAGGGGGAGGACTGAGAAGCTGAAGGGTATTGAAATCCTATAAGAAGAACAATATCAATTAACTGGACAGCCCAGAGCTCCCAGGGACTAAACCGCCAACTAAAGAGTACACATGGAGGAATCCATGGCTCCAGCTATATATGTAGGAGAGGAATGCTTTATCCTTGCGTCAGTGGGAGTGGAGGCCCTTGGTTCTGTGGAGACTTGATGCCTCAGCATAGAGGGATGCCAGATGGGTGAGGTGGGAATGGGTGAATGGGTGAAGGAGCACCCTCATAGAGGCAAAGTGGATGGGGAAGAGGGAGGATGGGATGGGGGTTTGGCAGAGGGGTAACAGGGAAGGGGTACATCATTTGAAATGTAAAGGAATAAGATGATTAGTTAAAATGGAAAGGTAAAAGTAGCAGAGCCTCTGATGTTGAGATATTCTGAACCTGTGGCTCAAAGGTTGGCAGATAATAAATATTTTCTGCTGTAGTTTGAGCAGGTTTGAGTATGTGGATGCATAACTGTTAGTTTTCGCTTTGGGCTTTTAACCTCTTGATGGCTGAGGAGTTTTGTTAGTTGCCTATATTTTGTGCTTTTATCTCATTGTGTGTTTTTCTTTGCACTTGTTTTTGTCATGGCATTTTAAAATATAATTTCTTTTATCGTATATTTAGTATGCCTTTCTTCTTTTTTCATATGTCTGTCCCTAGAGAGTCCTACTTTCAGAAACTCCCTTTCTGTTTTATGTCACATGTGAACTTTTGCTTCCTCTGTCCCCTTTCTACTACCTCTTGTCTCGTGATCTCTTATCTATTGGGGTTTACAGAAATATTATATCTTTTTCAACATTTGAAGTGCTAGAGAGTAATTCATTTAGTTACTTACATTGCCAAAACTTGTTCAAAGTACCCTTTTCCATTTTATCATGTATATCAATTGTATTAATAATTTTAAAAATATTTGAGATCAATACAGTGTGCATAATTTTTGCTACTGAATGGGGTATCAGTTACTGGATTGTCATAAAGTGACATGTCTATATTATATGTTAGACAGAGATAAAAGATATAGATTTTCATATTTATGAAAACCTAACAAAGGATATGCATTTGTAAATATTATATTTTAAATTGACTCATATTTTTTCCAGAAAGTGGTACTCTTAAAAGTGAGGGAGCCATAGATATACCTTCTGACCAAACAAGTGGGTAAATGTCTGTGTCAGTGTCTAAAGCCTGAATCCAACCTTTGTTTTCATTTCATGAAGAGTAAAGTACTCTCCATATAAAAACAGACATAAGAAACATCTACCTAGAATTCTATCTTTTCATATGATATTTTTGACATTCTTTAAGAGTGATTAGTTAGAATATAAACTCAGTTATTTATTTAATTCAGAATTTTAATAGACTTATTATAATACACCAAGCACTGTTTCTATACTGTCCCAACAGTAGCAATAACACAACTTTCTTATGCTGCTGTTTTTGTTCTAAAGAGCAAGGAATGTTTATGTAAACAAGTAACTATGCAGTAATTATAATTTTGTAGTTTTAACACATAGTTTTATAATTTATAAACATTTTTTTTAATTTTTATTAAATACTAAGTTATAATACAGGCCAGCAAGACAAAAAGCGGGAGGCTGGGGTATCTTTTACAGTGATATGAAGATGGGGAGTTTGACTATGTAATTACAGAAGGTAATATTAATGTAAATGTTGATGCACACAGTATACAAGACAACTCAGCAGAATTATGCATTAGCAGTAGTAGGCGGTTTTTTTAGAGATACTGTTTGGTATTTTTGGAAGAGCTCTTATAAAAGATTAGCTTGCCCACTAGGTGCTTCATTTCAGCTACAGGTAACATGGTTGTGATAAACAGCTGTTTCCACACAAGAAAGTTCCTTCCAGCCATGGCAAAAGGATTAATCATGAATTTAAAATCATTCAGACATACAAATCTTCCATCTTATGGCCATAGGTTGTTCTAGGTCTCAATTAAGATTTCTCCTATAATAACAAATCAAAGAAACATTGGCATGCCAGTCTAGAGTGCACATGACTCATTGCATTTAAGTAGTACATTTACATTTCCTTGAGAGGCATGGCAAATTCATCATCATAAATTTATATACACTTATATAACATTAACTTTTTTATAGGGACTTTATTGACTTTAACATTTATGAAACAGTAGGCATTTCAACTCCGTGTATTCAATTGTATTGATTTTCCTCAATCAGTACCATTGCTACAACAGCATTCCATTAAAAAATTATAGGCTAGAGCAGTTGTCTACTGGCGGTTCCTATTGATCAAGCATAGATCTGAATACATTTTGAACTAAAATACTTTAAGCTTCAGGTTTCTTTATATTGGTTATTTTAAAATTCACCTGTTTTTTTATTCTATCACTAAGAATTATTTTCAAATCACTCAGTATTTGTAGAAAAGAATATCAAAATATTTTTCTGTATGTAAATTCAAAACTTTTGAACAAAGAAAATTAAGATTAGAAAGGATAATGTCAATGAGGATAAACATCTCATGTTAAGTGTGTTACAATTTATAAAACAAGCCAAAAAACATACATCAAATTTAAGGTAGCCATATTGTTCAATTATTCTGCTAGCTTCTGTCTATATTAGCATGTAATACCTGTATTACATGAAAGCATTTCACTCTAAAAGGGCATGATTAACAATTTCACATGAGAAGATATGTATGTGACTAATACTAAACATCAGGGATGGGAAGACTTTTGTTGGATGTCAGCAGTTTTCTTAAGATTCTATTCTTGAGGTCCACGGGGATTGGCAATATTAGGAAATGTGGCATTGTGGAAGTAGGTGTGGCCTGGTTAGAGGATCGATGTGTGACTCAGTCTTTTTCTGCTTTCTGTGGATCCAGATGTGGAACTCTTAGCTCATTCATCAGTAGCATGTCAGTCCATCATACTTCCTGCCATGATGATAATGGACTGACCCTTTATCATCTGAGCTAGCCCAGTTCAATGTTTTATTTTATACGTAATAGAAACCTTAACTAAGACATGATCTATCTGAGGTGACTTGGCATTCGTTTGTCAATCCATAGGAATAGTTATGCAACACCAATGAAAATAATAAAAGAAAATTCAACTAATTGTATATAAATGAAATATTTAAATGATTATAATGTTAAAGTAGTAAAACTACTATTGTAGATATAATAAACCAAGTTATTCTCAATTTTATTTGATAAGATTGCTCAGACATAAAGGTATATAACTTCATGGGAAATTAAACAAGTTAATTTGAGAATGAGATAAAACTTTATATGAGAAAAGACATGTCCAAATGAAGGGTTAGGAGGCAGGCAAATGGATATGTCTTAGTCACTTAAACATTTAAGATGTGATACTTCTAGGTTATTTTTGTTTTCTGAGACAAAGACAATGAGCTCCACACCTCCTCAGGAAAGAGGCATTCATGTGACATTAAGTCTCCCACAAATGGAGCACTTTGGTGGGAACCAATTAGTTTCCTTGTTTTTGTCCAGGTTTTCCCCACCTCATACCCATGATATTACAATCTAATTTCTGAGGGATAAAGAGACCAAGTCTATATACAAACGTACAAGAAGCCTAGAGCATTTGCTCAGATCTGGAAGCATACATTGTTACTTTGAGTTCCATCTCCTTTCTCCTGCTTTTCATGTCTCTCCCTCTTTTCCTGTCCACTCTCTTTGTATGTATACCTTCACATCAAATACAATCTGGCTGGGTGCTGAGACTTTTCTTTTCTCGTATTTTTATTCCTGAAATAAGCAGAGAAAAACAATTTGTTCCAACAAACCAAAATTTCATCACCTTGACTGTTTACAAAACCAAAATCAAATCATTGAAGAGAACACTGTCTTGATACTAAAATAAAGAGAAACAATTTTGTCTAGAATTTTTTCTAAAACATTTTCTGGAGTATGTTTTTCTTAACTGTGCATCTATGATAACTATAATTGATTCAGTTAAAGCTATTTGCTATGGAGCTCATTGACACAAGAGTTATAACTAAGTAATGAATCAAGTTAAACATGTCCAATGTACAATTTCATACCGACTACAGACATATTTTGAACGAATAAATGCATATAGTACATGCTGTTTAGATAAAGTGTTTGAAAGTTTAGGAAGCATTCTCTTAAAATTAGCAAACATTGTTCTTTTTTATTTGAAAAAAATTCCTCTAATACCAGAAATGACTAAATCATTTGTTTTGGGGACTCTACTCAAAACATTGCAAGAGATGAACCTTAATAATCTTAAGGAACTGACTGGAATTTCATCTGAAATAAAACAAAACAAAATAATAAAAACCATTCCACTGATCACCAAGAAGAGAATTTCAGGACAAGGAAGATCTCAGAGTATTAAAATCTGCAGCAGAGTTGAATTGGTGTGTTGTAGAGAGTGTGCTACCCACCTAAGTCGAAGGCAGGAGTATCAAGAAATTCTGCCCAAGTGCATTAGCAAAGAAGATATGAGGGAAAGTGCTAAGGTGATGCCACTGACAAAAAAAAGTGGGCAGGAAAACAAATGGAGAACAGGAAACACAATGAAGTGGATGTCAATGAGAGAAGGAAATAGTCATTTAGATGTACGATCAGAAGAATGTTCAAATGTCACCACTGTTCAGAAATTTTGCTCAAGAAGTGGGTAATAAGGAAAGCCTTAAATAATGATCCTAAGACACTCAGTCTAACATTTACCAGACATTTGAAATGACTCTTACTCAGTAAGCCCAAGATAGCTATCTTGAGAATGCTTTTCATAACATGAACTTATAACTATAGTGAATCCTTAAAGAGTTATAGTGATTATATTTGCAGTTGGAGAAAAGAGTATTTTCCTTTTACAGTTTTGAAAAAATTAACTGATAGTAATGTACCTCAAAATTTTTTTAATTGCTTCATAATTAGCTCACAGAAATACAGAAAAAGGTATACAAAATTTAAAACTAAATTATTTTAATTGGTTGCTTTTAAAGTTCAATAACAAGTTCCATTATGTTTGAATAAAAAGAATAGGTTAATACTTTTTAAGTGCTTTTTAAAAAGATTTATTTAGTTATTATATTTAAGTACACTGTAGCTGTCTTCAGACACTCTAGAAGAGGGCATGAGATCCCATTGTGGATGGTTGGGAGCCACCATGTGGTTGCCAGGATTTGAACTCAGGACCTTCAGAAGAGCAGTCAGTGCTCTTAACTGCTGAGCCATCTCTCCAGCCCAGATTAATACTTTTGATTAGGCAATTTATATCTATATATACATATATACAAACACAAAAATTCATATATATGAGAGAAACCGGGAAATATATACCTCCTCAAACAATTTTTATTTTAATCTTTAATAGGAATAATTTGAGAAAAGATATTTACAATTGAATTGTCTATAAACCATATATATTGTTTTATTAATCTTTTTTCAATTTATTTTTATTATTTATTTATTCATTTACACTCCAGATTTTATACCCTACTGGTCCACCTTCAGACTGTTCCACATTCCACACCTCCTCTCTGCCTCCCTGTCTCCAGGAGGATGCCACCCTTACCTCCCAGCTTTCTATAACTCTAAATTCCCTGGGGCTTTCTTGAGGGTTAGGTGTATCTTCTCCGACTGAACCCAGCCCCTGTAGTCCTCGGCTGTGTGTGTGTTGGTGGTCTCATATCAGCTGGTGTATGCTGCCTGGTTGGTGGTCCCGTGTTTGAGGGATCCCAGGGATCCAGGTTAATTGACATTGCTGGTCCTCCTATAGGGTCACCCTCATCCTCATTTTCTTCCAGCTTTTCCCTAATTCAACCACAGGGGTCAGCAGCTTCTGTCCACTGGTTGGGTGCAAATATGTGCATCTGTCACTTTCAGCTCCTTGTTGGGTCTTGCAAAAGTCAGTCATGATAGGTCCCTCTTTGTGAGTGCTCTACAACCTGAGTAATGGTGTCAGGCCTTTGGATGTTCCCTTGAGCTGGATTCCACTTTGGACCTGTTTCCTCAGGCTCTTCTCCACTTCCATCCCTGCAGTTCTTTCAGACAGGGAGAATTATGGGTGAGAGTTGTGACTGTGAGATGGCAGCCCCCTCACTCACTTGATGCCCTGTCTTTCTGCTGGAGGTGGGCTGTGTCAGTTCCCTGTCCCTACTGTTGGGTACTTCATCTAAGGTCCATCCCTTTGAGTCCTGAGAGTCTCTCACTTCCCAGGTCTCCGGTGCATTCGGCAGAGTCCCCTCAACCTCCCATCTCCCCATGTTGCCTGTTTCCATTCTTTCTTCTGGCCTTCACAGCTTCGGTCCTTTTTTCTCACCCAATACCAGATCTGGTTCTCCTTTTCTCCCAGCCCCCTTCCACTTTTCCTCCTAGGTCCCTCCCACCCTCTTCATGATTGCTTTCTTTTCCCTCCCAAGTGAGACTGAGGCTTCCTCACTTGAGCTTCAGCTTTTTGAACTTTGTGAGTTCTGTGGACTATATCGTGGGGACTCTTTATTCTGTACTTTATTTTATTTTATTTTTTTAGCTAACATCCACTTATTAGTGAGTACATACCATACATGTCCTTTTGGGTCTTAATTACTTCACTCGGGATGATATTTTCTAGTTTCATCCATACACCTACAAAACTAAAGATGTCCTCATTCTTAATAGCTGAGTAGTGTTCCATTGTGTAAATGAACCACATTTTCTGTATTCATTCTTCTGTCGTGGGACATCTAGGTTGTTTTCAGTTTCTGGCTATCACAAACAAGGCTGCTATGAACATAGTGGAACACATGCCCCTGTGGCAGAGTGGGGCATCTTTTGGGTATATTCCCAAGAATGGTATTGGTGGGTCTTCAGGTAGAACTCTTTCCAATTTTCTGAGGAACCTCCAGATTGGTTTCCAGGTTGATTTTACCAGTTTGCAGTTCCACCAGCAATGAAGTAGTGTTCCTCTTTCTCCACATCCTTACCAACATGAGCTGTCATCTGAGTTTTTAATCTTAGCCATTCTGATTGGTGCAAGGATCATTTTAATTTGAATTTACCTGATGACTAACGACTTTGAACATTTCTTTAAGTGCTTCTCAGATATTTGAGATTCCTCTGTCATGAATTCCCTGTTTATTCCTAAACCCCATTTTTTTGAAGGGTTGTTTGGTTTTTTGGTGGTTAGCTTTTTGAGTTCTTTATGTATATTGTGTATTAGCCCTCTATTGAATGTGGAGTTAGTGAAGACTTTTTCCCAATCTGTATGTTGCCAATTTGTCTTATTAAGTATTTCCTTTGCATTACAGAAGGTTTTCAGTTTCATGAGGTCCCATTTATCAATTCTTGATCTTAGAGGCTGAGCCATTGGCATTCTGTTTAGGAAGCTGTCTGCCTTGTCTGTGAGTTTGAGGGTCTTTACCAGTTTCTTATCTACTAGATTTAGTGTATATGGTTTTATGTTGAGGTCCTTGATCCACTTGGACTTGAGTTTTGTGCAAGGTGACAAATATGGAACTATTTTCATTTTTCTTTTTTCCATTTATTTATTTTTATTAGATATTTTCTTTATTTACGTGTCATATGATATCTCCTTTCCCAGTTTCCCCTCCAAAAATAAAAATAAAAAATAAAAATAAAAACAAAAAAAGTCCTGTTCCCTCCCCCTACCCCCTGCTAACCAACCCACCCTCTCTCACTTCT
Source organism: Mastomys coucha (assembly GCF_008632895.1). Lineage (NCBI taxonomy): Eukaryota > Metazoa > Chordata > Mammalia > Rodentia > Muridae > Mastomys > Mastomys coucha. Next base: position 87,777,254 of record NW_022196898.1, read on the forward strand.
TGGCTGGCCCTGGAATTCCCCTACACTGGGGCATAGAACCTTTACAGGGCCAAGGGCTTCTCCTGTCTTTGATGACAGACTAGAACATGCTTTCCTATACATATGCTGCTGGAATCAGTAGTCCCACAATGTGTACTTTATTGTGGATGCTGGCAAGTACAGGCTGACAGGAGCCTGATACAGTTGTCTCCTGAGAGGCTCTAACAGTACCTGACTAATACAGAAGTAGAGGCTCACAGCCATCCATTGGACTGAACACTGGGACCCCAATGAAGGAGCTAGAGAAAGGACCCAAGGAGCTGAAGGGTTTGCAGCTCCTTAGGATGAACAACAATATGAACTAACTAGTACCCTTAGAGCTCCCAGGGACTATTTTCAGTTTTCTACATACTGACAGACAGAACAGCACCACTTATTGAAGATGCTTTCTTTTGTCCATTGTATATGTGTGGCTTCTTTGTCAAAGAACAGGTGTTCAAAAGTGTGTGGTTTTATTTCTGGGTTTTCAATTCTATTCCATTGATCAACTGTTCTATCTCTGTACCAATCCAATGTACTTTTTAATCACTATTGCTCTGTAGTATAGCTTGAGGCCAGAAATTCTTCTGTTGTTAAGAGTTGTTTTCACTGTCCTGGGTTTCTTGTTTTCCCATATGAATTTGAGAATTGCTCTTTCCATGTATTTGAAGAATTTGTTGGAATTTTTATGGGGATTGAGCTAAATCTGTAGATTGCTTTTGGTAAGATGGCCACTTTTGCTATGTTAATCCTTCCAATTCATGATCATGGGAAATCTCTCTATTTCCTGAGGTCTTCTTCAATTTCTTTCTTCAAAAACTTGAAGTTTTTGTCATGCAGATTTTTCACTTGTTTGATTAGAGATACCTTATAATACTTTATATTATTTGTGAAGATTGTGAAGGGTGTTGGCTCCTTATTTTCTTTCTCAGCCTGTTTATCATTTGAATAATGGAAGGATACTGATTTTTTTTTTTTTTTTGAGTTTGAGTTGATTTTATGTCCAGGAACTCTGTTGAAGTGTTTATCAGCTGTAGATGTTCTCTGGTAGAATGTTTGGTGTTTCTTATGTATACTATCATCTGCAAATAGAGATACCTTGACTTCTTTTTTGCAAATTTCTATCCCCTTGATCTCCTTTTGTGTTATTGCTCTAGCTAGACCTTTGAGGACTAGATTGAATAGATAAGAAGAGAGTGGGAATCATTGTCTTGTCCCTGATTTCAGAGGGATTGCTTCAAGTATCTCTCCATTTAATTTGATATTAGCAGTTGGTTTGCTATATACTGCTTTTTTTATGTATCATATTGGTCATATCAATAATAAACCTATATGTATATAAGAGAAAAAGTTTAATTCTACATGATTAGCAATTTGGAGGATTCACAGAACACTAAAAACAAAAGCACCTCAGTACCTAGCTGTTCTACTCCTGGATATATATGTCAAGCTTTAAAAGATGGCATGTATTACAGACATAATCACACTTAGATTATGTTACTGTGACACTATTCCCAGTAGAAATGACATAGAATCAACCTATGCATCTGCCAAAAGATAGATGTATACGGAAAATGTGAAAAATATGCATAAATAAATTTCATTTGTCCATAGAGAATGGTATTATGTTATTTGAGGGGTACAATTTGAGCTATATATATTAAGTGAAATAAGTAACAGTCACATCAACAAATATTGCACCTTCTCTTTCACACAAGAAATCTTTAAGGTGAATAGAGGAGGTCCAGCAAGTATAAGGATGAAGAGGATGGGGTTCATATTGGGAGAAGAAGTGATGAATGTATCCTATATCCTGGTATGAAAACATCATAATGAAACTTACTTTTTAGTACTAGCGAATGTACAGCAAAACAAATTAAATTGTACATTGAAAAAGAAAGTGGGAGAGGGCAGGGTGGCAGGCATGGGGAAGTGGGAGGCAACAGGGGTTTGTTTTTGTAATTTTTGTTTGTTTCTTTGTTTTTTGGAGGGGAAACTGGGAATGGAGAAATTTACATGTAAATAAAGAAAATATCTAAAAGAAAAAAATGGTTATATTTAATATAAATATATTAATCATAATTTCAAGTCATTTGCATGTTAGTGATGTGCTAGAAAATCAGAACTATATAGGACAAAATCCTTAAATTTTAACTTTCTTTTTTTTTTAATAACGTATTTATTTGTTCACCTAATTCCCGATCACAGCCTTCCCTTCATTCCCTCTTCCCAGTCCCAGCCTTACAATTCTCTTTCCATTTCTGTCTCCCCCTCTTGTCAGAGAAGGAGAAATTCTGGTTGGGTACTACCCCACCCTGGGGCATCTAATCCCAGCAGGACTGAGCACATCTTGTACCACTGAGGCCCAATCAGACAATCCAGGTAGAGGGAGGAGATCCAATGTCAGGGAACAGAGACTGAAATAGAGCCTGTTCCAATTATTGAAAGACCCACATAAAGACCAAGCTACAAATCTGGTACAGTTATGTTGGGGGCCTAGGTCCAGCCCCTATATGCTCTTTAGTTGGAGTGCAGTCTCTGTGAACCCCCATGGGCACAGGTTAGTTGATTCTTTGTTATTTTGGGGGTGTGTCAACCTCTCCAGTTCACTCCATTCTATCTCCCATTCTTCCCCCAAACTCCCCAAGCAAGCATTGCCTCTTGTTTGGGTGCAGTTCTCTGCATTTGTTTTTATCCACACTGGTGGATGAAGCCCCAGTAGACAGTTATGATAGATTTCTGTCTGTAAGCATGACAGATTATCATTAATATTATCAAGGGTTAGCTTTTTCACATGAAATGTGTCTCAAGTTTGTAAAGTCATTGGTTTGGTTGACCATGCCCTCAATCTCTGACCTACCGTTAACCTTGCCCATCTCGTAGACAGGACAAATTTAGGGCGGAAAATTTGGTGGGTGAGTTGATTGTCCTCTCCTTCCACTGGAAGTCATGCATGATTACAGGAGGGGGCTACTTCGGGCTCCATGTTCTCCTGCTGGTAGGAATCTCGGCTAGCGTCACTCCTATAGATCCCCCATAGCCTCCTCTCTCCCAGGTCTCTTCCCAGATAAGGCATCCACCAGTTCCTTTTCTCACTTCCAGCGCTCTCTTGTCCGTCCTCCCGAAAACTGATTCCCATCCCCTGTCTCATTCTCACCCACTCTTTGACAGGGTTCCCTCACTCCTTCCAACTCTGATGACTATTTGGTTTCCCCTTCTGGGTAAGATTCATGCATTCTCCCTTGAGCTTTCCTTATTACCTAGTTTCTTTGGGTCTGTGGATTACAGCATGGTTATCCTATACTTTATAGCTAATGTCCACATATAAGAGAATATATATCATGCCAGTCTTTCTTGGTCTGGGTTACCTCACTTAGGATTATACTTTCTAGTTTCATCCATTTGCCTTCATTGTTCAATATGCCTGTTTTATTTATTTATTTATTTATTTTTTGAGACAGGGTTTCTCTGAGTAGCCCTGGCTGTCCTGGAACTTTGTAGACCAGGCTGGCCTCGAACTCAGAAATCCACCTGCCTCTGCCTCCCAAGTGCTGGGATTAAAGGTGTGCGCCACCACCGCCTGGCTTCAATATGCCTGTTTTTAATAGCTTAACCATATTCCATTGTAAATGTCCCACATTTTCTTTATCTGTTCTTCAGTTAAGGAACATCTAGGCTTTTTCTAGTTTCTTGTTATTACAAATAAAGCTGCTATGAACATAGTTGAGCAAGTATCCCTGTGATATAGTGGGACATCTTCTGGGTATATGCCCAAGTGTGGTATAAACTTGGTTCTGGGGTAAAACTATTCCCAGTTTTCTGAGAAACTGCCACATTGACTTCCAAAGTGGTTGTATAAGTTTTCATGCCTGCCAGCCATGGAGGCATGTTTCCTTTGCTCCACATGCTCATCAACATGTGCTGTCAATTGAGTTTTTTATCTTAGTCATTCTGATCTGTGTAAGATGGAATCTCAGTCATTTTGATTTGCATTTCCCTAAGCATTTGGATGGACTAATGATTTTTAACATTTCTTTAAGTGCTTCTGGACCATAAGAAATTCCTCTGTTGAGAATTCTGTTTAGTGCTGTACCCCAATTTTATAATTAGGGTATTTGTTTAATTTGTGTCTCATTTCTTGAATTCTTTATTAATTTTCAATATAAGTCCACTGTCAGACTTAAGGTTGGGAAAAATCCTTTCGCATTTTGTGGGCTGACATTTTATCTTATTGGCGGTGTCCTTTGCCTTGCAAAAGCTTTTCGGTTTCGAGAGTTCTCATTTAATAATTGTTGAGCTTAGTGCTTGAGCTACTGGTGTTCTATTTATGAATGTGCTTCCTGTGCCAATGAGTTTAAGTAAGTTCTTGATTTTTGTCTTCTATTAGAATGCATATGTCTGATTTTAAGTTCAGGTCTTTGATCTACTTGGACTTATTTTATCCATGGTGATAGATTTTGGTTCATTTGTATTCTTCTACATGCAGATATCCAGAAAGGCCAGCACCATTTGTAGAAGATGCTTTCATTTTTTCCATTGTGTGGTTTTGGTTTCTTTGACAAATATCAAGTGTCTGTAACAAATATCAAGTGCTGGGTCTTTGATTCTATTGCATTGAGCAGCTTGTATGTCTTCATACCAGTAGCATGCATCTTTATTACTTTTGTCCTATAGTATACCACGTATGGGTACACCTCTATTACTCCCATTACTATGTAGGATTGTTTTACTTATCTTGGATTTTTTTGTTTTTCCATATGAAGTTGAAAGTTGATCTTTCTAGGTCTGTAAGAATCTGTAGAATGGTTTTAGAAAGATTTTTACTATGTTAATACTACAAATAGATGGACATGGGAGATACTTCCATCATCTGATATCTTCTTCAATTTCATTCTTCAGAGATTTGAAGTTCTTGTCATAAAGGTCTTTTATTTTCTTGGTTATAGTTACACCAAAATATTTTATATTATATGTGGTTATTGTAAAGGGTGTTATTTCCCTGATTTATTTCTCATCCCATTTATCCTTTATATAAAGGAGAGCTTTGTATAAAGGAGGGACATTGATTTCTTTGAGTTAATTTTGTAACCAACCACTTTGCTGAAGGTATTTGTCATCTGTAAGAGTTCTCTGGTAAAAACATTGGGGTCATTCATGTATACAATCATATTATGTGTGCACAGCAGTATTTCTGCCTTCTTCCTTTTCTATTCATATCTTCTTCATCTATTTGTCTTACTGCTACAGGTAAAACTATTTTGAATAATAGGAATAGATTGGGCACCCTTTTATAGTCCCTGATACATGATCTCTCTCCAATACTTTTTTTTTTTTTTTTTTTTTTTTTTTTTTTTTTGGTTTTTAGAGACAAGGTTTCTCTGTATAGCCATGGCTGATCAGCCTGCTTCTGCCTCCCAAGTGCTGGTATTAAAGGTGTGTGCCACCACTGCCCGGCCTTTCCAATACTTTTAACATGCAGGGTGTTAGATATTTGTCAAAGTTGTTTTCAACATCTAATGAGATAATCATGTGACTTTTTTTCTTTCAGTTTGTTTATATGGTGGATTATATTGATGGATTGTAGTATATTAAATCATCTCTATGTTGCTGGAATGAAGAATACTTGATCACGTTGGATGATGTTTTTTTTGATGTGTTCTTAGATTCTGTTTTTTCCATTGTTGTTAAAGTCCAGATTTAATTCTTGGTGATCCTGTACTCAGTTTAATGGATGACTGGGGACCTCTACATCTGTATTAGTCAGGTACTTTCAGAGCCTCTCAGGAGATAGCTATATTAGGCTGGCTTGTCCTCCCTTTAGTCTCTGTTCCATAGTTAGTCTCTGAAACTCCTTCCATGGGTATTTTGTTCCCCCTTTTAAGAAGGAATTAAATGTCCACATTTAGGTCTTCCTTCTTCTTGAGTTTCTTGTGGTTTTGTGGGTTGTTTTTCCTGTATTCTGAACTTCTGGGCTAATAACCATTTATCAGAGAGTGCATACCATGTGTGTTCTTTTGTGAATGGGTTACCTCACTCAGAATGATATTTTCCAGATCCATCCATTTCCCTAAGAATTTCATAATTTCATTGTTTTTAATAGCTCCATTGTGTAGATGTGCCACAATTTCTGTATCCATTCTTCTGTTGAGGGACATCTGGGTTGTTTCCAGTTTCTGGCTATTATAAATAAGGCTGCTATGAACATGGTGGAACATGTGTCCTTATTACATGTTGGAGCATCTTCTGGGTATATTCCCAGGAGTGGTATAGCTGGGAGTACAGGGTCCCCAGTGAGTTAGAGAAATGACCAAAGGAGCTGAAGGGTTGGCAGCCCCTTAGGATGAACAACAATATGAATTAACTAGTACCCTCAGAGCTCCCAGGGACTCAACCACCAACCAAGGACTATACGTGGTAGGATTGATTGTTCTGGCAGCATGTGTATAGTAGAGGACTGCAAAGTTGATCATCAATGGGATGATCTTGGCCCTGTGACGATTCTGTGCCCCATTGTAGGGGAATGCCAGGGCCAAGAAGTGGGAGAGGGTGAGGTGGCAACCATAGGGAGGGGGGAGGCAACAGGGCTTTGTTCTTGTTGTATTTGTTTATTTGTTTGTTTGCTTGTTTTTTTGAGGGGAAACTGGGAAAGCAGAAATCATATGACATGCAAATAAGGAAAATATCTAATAAAAATGTTCTTGGTGATCTGCTAAGATACAAGGAATTACTTCAATTTTCTTGTTTCTGTTGAAGCTCACTTTGTTACTGAGTATAAGGTCAATTTTGAAGAACGTTCCTTTAGGTGCTGAGAAGAATGCATGTTCTTTTGTGTTTCAATGAAGAGAGGTTTACTTGATTCTCACAAAGTCAGTTAGTCCCCTCATTTGTCTACTTAGTTTATGTCTGGATGGCCTGTCTCTTGGTGAGAGTGGGAGATGACTACTCTCTTTAGTACTGTATGTGACTTAAACTTCTGCAATGTTTCATTTACAAATTTGGATGCCCTTGTGTTTGGGGCATAGATGTTCATAAGTGAAATGTTATCTTGGAGCATTGTTCCTTTGATGAGTATGAAGTGTCCTTCAGCATCTTTTTTTTTTTGATTAATTTTGGTAGAAAGTCTATTTTATTAGATATTAGGATGGCTACTTCAGCTTGCTTCTTTGGGTCTATTTGCATGGAAATCTTTTCCAGCACTTTACTCTGAGATAATGTCTATGTTTTTGCTGCGGTGTTGTTCTTGTATGCAGCAAATGATGGATCCTGTTTTAGCGTCTATTCTATTAGTCTGTGTCTTTTAATTGTTGTTGTTTTTGTGGAGTTTTTTTTATTTTGTGAATTTAGTCCAATGATGTTGAGAGATATTGATGACTAGTGATTGTTAATTCCTGTTATTTTGCTGGTGCTGGTGATGGGTGTGGTGGTGGTGGTGGTGGTAGTGGTCGTGGTAGTGGTGGTGTGTATGTGTGTGTGTGTGTGTGTTTCATTTATTTTGTATTTGCTGGTGTTTAATTATTTATTTACAGTGTTTTCTTCAGTGCAGTTAACCTCCTTGGGTTAGAGTTTTTTCTCCTAATATTTTATGTAGGGCAAGATTTATTGATACATAATGTTTAAATTTAGTTTTGTCTTGGAATATCTTGTTTTCTCCATCTATGTTGACTGAGAGTTTTACTGGGTATAATAGTTTAGCTTTGTATCTGTGGTTTCTTAGTGACTGCTATACATCTGTCAAGGCCCTTCTAACTTTTAGAATTTCTGTTGAGAATGGAGATGTAATTCTGATTCATGTGCCTTTGTATGTTACTTGGCATTGTTCTTTGAAGCTTTTGATATTTTATTTGTTTCTGTAAATTTAGTGTTTTGATTATTATGTGTGAGAATATTTTCTTTTCTCATCCAATCTAATTAGTGTTCTGTAAATTCTTGTAAATTTATAGGTATCTCTTTCTCTAGGTTGGGAAACTTTCTTCTTTGATTTTGTTGAAAATATTTTTTGGTCCTTGGATTACCTGGGACTCTTTTTACCTTTAATTTCTTAAACAGTGATATTTTCATTCTAGATAGTTTAAACTAAAGAAGCAATTTGAAAAATTTGAATGAAATAAATACACAAATTATTACAATGTGGATTTAATGATAAAATATTCCATTTATACCATCATGGTTTTAATAAATCCTGACAACTTCTATACAATATTAGTGAGCAGTACTGTAGAATATCATGTACAGAAGAGAAATATGGCTAATGTGGAATAAATCAATCAAAGATCTTAAATGCATGAACATCATCAGAAATGAGTTCTGTGTGAGCTCTAATTTATGATGTTATTTATCTTATTTATAAAATGGTGTTTTAATAGAATGACACATACAAATAACTTAGCACCTAATTAATTTCAGGTAAATTTGGTCTTCCTTTATTATTATATTTTAATTGAAAGTGTTACATGGTAAAATGCTGTGATACACAGTGTGCTCAGCTGGGTGTAGAATAATAATAGAAGTACTCATAATAGAACTACTATTTAAGTGGTCGTGGAGAATTAAAGAATGTACCAAAATCAAGTGTACATACCCACAATCCCAAAAGCTCTACAAATTTGTGCCTGTTCTGAAATACCTAGCAATATTCTCAACTATACCGTGAGACACCTTGTCAGAGAGAGGTGTATAGAAGAAAAAATGAAGAAATGAAGAAATGATAGAAGGAAGGACATTCAATAAATTTCATAGTTCTTCCATTTCTAAGTTTAATTTGGGCAAGAAATGGACAAAAGCAACCAATGGTAGTATTTTCAAAATGGGCTCATCCTCCATTAACTAAATGCCAAAAAGGGAGGAAGAAATGAAGGAATGAGGGAATGAAGGAATGAAGGAAGGGTGTTTGTTTTTAGAGTCCCTAGTTTAGCTTCTTAGATCACTGGTGGGCAATCATACATAAATTTGCCACCACTCCAGACTTGAATATCTTCATCAACAAGAGTGGCATGATTAAAAGTTCTTTGAGGAGCTTTATTGGACCAGTTTAGAAAACATAAGATTTGTACTAATAGATATGAATTGGATGTCAGGAATCTCTTGATGTTTTATCTCTGTACAAAGCCCGGGGAAGTAGACATAATGTTTCCTGCTTTATTGATGAAGAAAATATAAGAGTAAACATAAATTAGACAAATAGTTTGGTGAGAGTAATTTAGAACAGCCAAGGAAAGCCAGTGATTGTTTCAACTTGCAAGATTTAGAGTTTGAGATTTTAAGCACTGTAACAAACCTTATGTGCTGGCATGAACTAAGGACCCTATAAGCAGCTGGCATAGCATTATTACAGAGCACTTCCATGTGTTTCTGTATACATTCTTCATGAGCACTGGCCTAGAATGAGCATAATCATTGTCACCTCAAGTGAATGGAGATAGTCACTGTCTAATGAAAATATTCCTCTTTAGAATTTTTATAAGTAGACACTCTTCTGAAGTAACAGTAAAATTAATTTTCTAATTTTAAGAACATTTCATTAATTGAATTCTAAAAACATATTAAATGAAGATCAGTTAAGATAATACGCCTAGTAATAAAGAGACAATTACAGTGAACAATTTAGGAATATTGGCTAAGTTGTTTTAAAGTAGAAAGCAAAACATTTCCCTAATATAGTTCACTGGAGGCATTTAGTTTATATTGGAATAAAATTTATCTGATTGGAAGTCACTGAGGTTGTTTAACTGATCAGTTCTTTCACGAAATGAAGAGTGTAGATCATAGCCTGGATCCCCATTGGCTGTACTCCCTCAAAGATTTCACTACAGCTATAAAACATGGACATGTCCTCATAGGCCTACAATATGCACAGAACAATGACATTTCACAGAGAAATAAAATGCTATTATTAATTTGGGAGCACATGAAATATTTGACAAAGTTTTTTTTTTCCCCAGGAGTGTGATAAACTGATGATTCTACTACTTAAGTTCAGAAATGTACAGAGCATGTATCTTCTATGTCACATGCTACTTCCAGAGGGTTATTGGTTTCTGGATACATTGGTGAGCTTCCAATGGCCTGGCCCAACCTTGGCCTTGGGCTCTACTCTTTGAAAACAAGCAATGCTTTCACTTGGTCAGTCACATCCTTATCACTGAGCAACACCACCGTGGCACTTAACTGGTGAAGTTTAGGCCTTACCTCTCCACATGATTCACAGAGTAGCTGTGCTGACCATTCATCATTTTGTCCTTAGCCAGTGTTGTAACCTTGCTTCTCAAACCTATGTCATGAGTCAAAGGAGTGGTAGGACCAGCACACATGGCATCTATGAGGCCCCTTGTGCTCTTCTGCTCCTACAGCAGGGTCTCCTGTACAGCTGAGTCTACAGCTGACTTGGAAAAGTTCTATGCACTCAGACTTTCTGTAAGAACCACCATGTATGCTCTGTGGTTTCTTCCTTTATTTTTTTATAATCTTCACAACTGGAATCCTGACAAATCATTACATCACAGTTAGACCGCACAGGGTCTTTCCTAGCCAACCCTGCAACAGTGATTTTTCTCCCCAGCTCTCTACATGACATCCACAGAATCACTGTCTCTCTCTCCTCTACTCCCTTGACCAGGATGACCAGAGCACTTTGGGAAACCATTTCTATTCTTAAAGATTGGCCCAGGCTTGCTGAGAAACTAAGAATCTTTTTTTTTTATTCCAAGTCAAACTCATTAAATCATTTTATTCTAACCACATTTTAAAAGAATACAGAACACCTGTGTTGCTCTTATGAAAGGAAGCATTAAAACACAAATACGGAAAACAGTCTCTAAGAAAAATGGAGAAAAGTCATTTTCATAATTTAACATTGCCCAGAGGATGTAACACCCTTACTGGCTATTGCTTTGGGGTGACTGTATAAACAAACTTTTCCAGGATACACTGACTGCTCCTTTCCTAGTAAGTATGGCTTTTTTAACAGTTTAAAATTGGACTCTATTGGATGTTCTAAGGAAGCTCATGCTGTCAAATTTAATAACTGAGTTTTTCTAGCACAGAGAAACAGAAACTACATAAATAGGAGACCATAGCTTTAATGTTCCAGGACAGACCATTCCTACAAATCTATTTACTGGGGGATTAGAATGACACAGGGATATTTCAGCTCTTGTAGATAACACATTATATTCTAACTTTTTTGAGTTAGACTCTTTTATGTATAAAACTGGTTTGTGTAGCCAAATTCTAGCTGTTATAGGGAATAAAATACAAGAAAGTTGTCAAGGAAACTGGAAATAAAATGGAGTAGTTCAGACTTCTTGATTTTATACAAGTATGACTATAAACTTTGGAAATTTTAATGAATTTCTTTGAAAGTTAGATATCATCCATGAAAAATAACTTGACAGAATTAGTGTTGAATTATTAAGGCAATAGTTATGACACTGTAGTGTAAGTGGTTAGAAATTATAAAGTATTAACACTATTTGCCATGGCATCCTGGAGAGATCACACCTCAAAGGATAGAAATTGTGCATTTCCAATGCCCATCATTATGGAAAGAAGCTATTAGAAAAAGAAAGAGAGAGAGAGAGAGAGAGAGAGAGAGAGAGAGAGAGAGAGAGAGAGAGAGAGAGAGAGTTAAACAGGGAGAATAAGAGATGCTTGACTGTGTTTGGTTTTGGGATGAAAATTTACTTGTCTGCAATGGGGCAAGAGAGCCATAACTTTTGAGCTTCTGAGTTCTAGTTTGAATGGGTGCAGTGATCTGGTAGATTTGACCAATAATATGGATGGTTCCATGTTTGAATCTGCAAGTTCCTGTGCATTCATTTGAAGAAAAGCAAGGCATGTTGGAATAATCAGCTTCAAAGCAACCCAGGAGCTAATGGCATGAAGATGCCATTTGTCCCATGGAGAGGAAGAGAAAACTCTACCATAAAGGGAAGGATATTTAAAGTAGCATGCACCTAAACTGACAGAAAAGCAAGTGTGTGTTTACAGTTTCGAAATGAAATGACCCCTTGGTCATGCATCAATACCTTGCTTGGTTGGTTGGGAGGGAGACTTTAATATGTAGAAATGAGTTAGTTTTCTTTAAAAGGGTAATTATCTACTTATTCACTCCCCTACTTTATTTAAGTGGAACTAAAAAAATGTTTACAACAGGGAAGCCACTTTATGTTATGTCTACCTATTTATTAATTTAACAAGTACAAGCTGTGTCCTTTAATAAAAATGCCAAGGTGCATTTTAGGCCTTGGGAATACAAAGCTGCTTCTGACAAGATTGCTCTTCTTAGAAAAGTTCAGAGTCCAGTGGGAGAAATAGATGTCTGAACAGAGAATTTCAATAAAGGGAAACAGTGAACATTTTCCTAAGAGGAAAATGGTAACAACTGAGTTCACTATTTTTTTTTTAAGATGGTTCACGTAAATTCCATATCCCCCTCCAAAAAAACAAAATTCAAAACAACTCAAAATCTCCACCAAAGAGAACATTTTAAAGTCTGATTAAACACACTTTCTCTCCTACATGCATCTCTCACAGCACAGAATTTTTATATCAGACATATGTTGTCATTTTATGTTTTGTTAGAAGTATCCTATGACTATATGATTTGTTTTGTTTCTTCCGCATTAGTCTTTGACGCTCTCGATTCCATCTGTGCTCCTTTATTCAGTTCCTACAATTTACTTCAGTTGAGTTTAATTTAGTTCAGTGATGACACTATTGATGTATTAATGGTTTAAGAGTTCTACTCTAAGACAGAAACAAGTCATAAATCCCAGGCAGTCACATGTGCTGCATACTGGCCAGCTCTAAGCCAAGTTTCCCATCATCACCTACATGAATTGTACAAAATTTTGTGTATAACTCATAGGATTCAGGGAAACACTTTGCTTCCCTTGCTATTTAAATAATTTATTATAATCATTTCTTATAATGTTTATAAACTATATAAATGAATGAGCAACAAATGAACGGGCCAAAAATGGAAAGGAAATGGGCAAGAAGCATAGAAAACATGCAGTTACCATGACCTTCTCTCCATGCTTTCTCTGGCTCACATCCTTATAAGACTTCCATGTATTCTGTCTCAGGAGTAGCTCATCTAAATGAGAATAGATATGCTGATCATTTACAATATACCAGTGTCTTCAGTGACATGAACTGGGGACAAATATACAATTTGTCTAACATAAGGATGATGAGTGCTTTAGTTCACTTAAGTGAACTTAAGTATTGAGTAGTTTACAAACATTTATATATATATGAGTATCAAACAGTATCCTACATCAATGCCATTATTAATTCATCTTAGAGAAGTGATAGCAGAAAATGATACCTGTAATGAAGAGAAGATGCTTTTACTCCAGGCAATGTGACATAATTCTCAGAACCACTTCATTGGAACATCTTTGAATAAGAGCAAATATTCCACAGTGGAAAACTTCCAAACTGGAATGTTAACTAATTAGAGAGAACTTTATCTGTGCCAGGACTTGCAGTAAGATGAACTTTACAAAGTACAGTTAGAATACACCATCCTAACAGAACAATGAGGCAGAAGAAATGTTTAAAGAAAGAGCAGTAACTGATCATTAATATTGCCGATTCCATTTCCATCTGCTCATTATTAAGTATCTAAAACCAAGAGATGACAGATGATGAGAAGGACATCAGATTCATAAGGGGATGAGTATCTGAGCATAACAGAGCAAGTGTGTTTACCGCAAACCTTTTGAGAGCTAGAGTGCAAAGGGTCCTTGTTAGGGAGGGGAATGAGGTGCAGTGAGACAGAGGGAGAGGCACCACATGCTGAGTGAATGATCTCCTTGTCAACAAGGGTGCCTTTTTGATATTGTTAATATTCTTCTGGCTTGAGCAGTATAGCTGGCTTTGATTTTCTGTGTCCTGAAGTCAATGTACCACTTCATTTTTTCAACACCATAACAATTTACGTGCTTGTGATAAATGAAAATAAAGATTAAAAAGTCAAAATACATATGATGTTTCTAACTGTTACCAAATGATCTGGATTCCATAGTCTAATCATCCTGAGTGAGGTAACCCAATCACAAAAGAACACACATGGTATGCACTCACTGAGAAGTGGATATTAGAACAGAAGCTCGGAATACCCAAGATACAAACCACAAATCACAAGAAACTCAAGAAGAAGGAAGACCAAAGTGTGGATACTTTGATCCTTCTTAGAAGGGGGAGCAAAATACTCATGGAAGAAGTTGCAGAGACAAAGTGTGAAGCAGAGACTGAAGGAAGGACAATCCAGAGAGTGCTCCACAGGGGGATCCTTCCCATATTCAATCATAAAGTCCAGATACTATTGTGGATGCCAGCAAGTGCTGGCTGACAGGAGCCTGATATAGCTGTCTCCCGAGAGGCTCTGACAGTGCCCGAGTAATACAGAAGCAGAGACTGACAGTCATCCATTGGACTGAGCATAGGGTCCCCATTGAAGGAGCTAGAGAATGGACCCAAGGAGCTGAAGCCCCTTAGGAACAACAATACAAACTAACCAGTACTCCCAGAGCTCCCAGGGACTAAACCAGCAACCAAAGATTACACATGGTGGGACTTATGATTCCAGCTGCATATGTAGCAGTGGATGGCCTAGTAGGTCATCAGTGGGAGGAGAGGCCTTTGGTCCTGTGAAGGCACTATGCCCCAATGTAGGCTAATTCCAGGGCCAGGAGGCAGGAGAGGATGTGTTGGTTAGCAGGAGGAGAGGGAAGGGAACAGGGGTTTTTATCTGAGGGGAAACCAGGAAAAGGGATAATATTTAAAATGTAAATGAAGAAAATATCTAATAAAAAAAGAAAGATTATTAAGCTCATATCCAAAGTATTTAGGGTTGAGAATGCCAGGAAACGTCAACAAAAAAGTAACTGCCGCATTGAGAAGTCTCAAGGATTAGTCAATCAGCTACTGAGCTTCAGTGAGTAAGGGAGCAGATAAATGTTATTGGTAGGTTTTAGTTTAAAATTTATGTGAATATGTTGATAAAATGTGAAGTGTGAGAGCCAGTACAAAGAAAAAACTTAAAGTGATTAAAACAGTAAATCTTTTTGGCACATTGAGCTCATTCTATTAAAATGAAAAACAGACTTCTAAATACTTGTGTGTAGACCTGGGTTGTTCTGAACCCTGGTCAGAGAAGCATCTTTAGAGTGAGTAGTTGTCCATGGAGAGATGTATAACATACCCATCCTTACTTAGAGAGTAAGATAGCATTAAACAATACACCAAGGCTCCAAAAGGATCACAGGAAATAGGGGAGAAAAAATGTAAAATTGGAGAATGGGGAAGGAAGTTGTGAAACTTTATTCTAGCTATGGCATGACACTTGTGACAATGAGCAATATCAGCTCTAGTTTTCTGCACAAAAGCAAGTCAACAAAAATTTCCTTTGTTGGGGGGTGGGGTAGATGTTTGCCAGGTCCTACCCGTTATTGAAGAGCTATTGTCAGGGCATGGCTTCTTGGCAAGAGATGTTGCCAAAGATAGTTTCAGACTCATGTAGACATGGGCAAAACTACCTATACCTAGTAGTTCATCAGAAAATAAAAAGACAGTATGTTGGCAAGGATGTATATTGGTATGAGAAAATTAGGAGGGGAAAATGGGGGTAGCTACGATCATATTTTATTATATAACTTTATAAAAGTTTCAAGAATAACATAAAATAATGAAAGAAGAAAAACAAGGTATAGTAAAAGTGAAACTAAGAGAAATTCTAAATATGCCTCTAGCTTAACTTCTAGCTACATGTTTTCAGCGGGCTTATAAAGACAGGAATTTTGGAGGGTAGTCACATACTATTTTCCTCACACTCGTTATGGTGTGGATAGCATCTCTGTTGTGTTGGTATGTTGAAACTGGTTGCTTAGTTACTTTTCCTGGCCTGAAGGACCATTTTGTAAAAATACAGACTCTTCACTGAGACTTTTTCATGTGTCTAGTAGGTGATCTTACTAATATGATATCCTGCCACCCTGGTCTACACCCAGACCCTGTTGTAAATGTCTAAAGATGTATCTAATGAAATATCAGGAAATTTGATTCACATGCACAAAATGGTTGATTCTCAACTGTCTTCAAAATACTTTAGATAATCTGCTTTTTCATCCCATGAAAGGATCCACACCTTAGTACCTGGAAGTCAGAGTTAAGGAGGGTTCTCCTCACCACAGGCTATTTTCAATTAAGCAATCATTTATAAAATTTGCCATCTCAGTGATTAGCATAAGTGCCCTGATTTAATAATAACTCTGATTTAAGTAACCCCATATAGTTAGGAATACTAAATTATACAATAGCGCCTATAAATCTAGATGGTAGAGCTCATATGCTACATAGTTACAGTTATGCGGGTATACACCTGTAGTCTCAGGAGGGGCAGAAGAAGACAGTGTGTTTTTAAGGCTACCAAAAAACAAAACAAAGAAAGAAAAGAAAAGAAAAGTAGAGAGGAGAAAAGAAAAAAACTTGGAAAATTTAAAACAAATTATCTTGCTGAAAATGAATGTTAATTTCCAATGATACAAACTCATTTAGTTTGTTCATATGGAAAACACAAAGACACAAATTCATAATAAGAAAATGCACTTCATAATTTGCCTACTGAGTATAAATTAGAGAAAACACACATAAGTAAGTACAAAAGCATTAAAATAAAGAAATGGTTAATTTCTTTGGCTTACACATGCCTTATATTTATCCTTGGAGCTAGTCTGTTACAGGAGGAGCTGATGTTAATGGTGGATTGATGTTCTCTAACATAGGTAATTTAAAGCAGGTCTGTGAACAGAAAGCTCATTAAAATTGGAAATGGGGAAACAGTGTTTTATTCTAGACAAACATCTCTTAGATTCCCACAAGCACATTTATTACTTCTTTAAAAGGTACAAGTGTGTACTTACCATATGAAATACTACTTCTTTGGGTTATTTTATCATTAACCTTCAAAATTAAATTGTCTTCAAATTTCTTTCAATATCTTGGCTAAGATTTTCAACCAGTTTGAATGTCAGTTTTTGTGGGACTACAAAACAAAACAAAACAAAGAAAACCAAACTCTACACTTGTGGGATTTAAATGGGATTACAAAAATAAACATTATATGAACATTTATTTTTAGGAAAATATTCACATTGTAAGAGATAAAGTATCACTGAGAAGATCAAATATCTGATGCTAGAGTGTCTTAAAAGCATCAAGGAGTTTAATCATTTGAAAATAGTGTCAAGTTATGCATACTCTAATGAGTTATCTGGATCCCCAGTATTGAATTTGCAGAGGGTTGTCGGCTGCCATGTGCATAGCAGAAAGTATTCTTAACAATTGAGCTATTTCTCCATTGTATTCTTTAGTGTAACTTTTAATCTCTCTTTTAAAATAATTGAGTGTGGTGGTTTGAATAAAATGGCCCCCATATGCTCATAGGATGTAGCACTGTTAGGAAGTGTAGCCTTGTTGGAGGAAGTGTGTCACGGGGGTGGAGTTTGAGGTTTTAAATGTTCAAGCCAAGTTCAGTGTTACTCTCTCTTTCTGTTGCCTGTGGACCTAGATATAAAGCTCTCAGCTTCTTCTTCTTCTTCTTCTTTTTTTTTTTTTTCGAGACAGGGTTTCTCTGTGTAGCCCTGGCTGTCCTGGAACTCACTCTGTAGACCAGGCTGGCCTCGAACTCAGAAATCCGCCTGCCTATGCCTCCCAAGTGCTGGGATTAAAGGCATATGCCACCACGCTCGGCCCAACTCTCGGCTTCTTCTCCAGCACCATGTCTGCCTACAAGCTGCAATGCTTCCCACCATGAAGACAATGACTAGGCTTCTGAACTCTAATGCAGGCCTAAGCAAGTGTTGCCCTTTATAAAAACTGACATCATCATCACGGTGTGACATGGTCACGGCGTCCCTTCACAACAAGAGAGGCCCTAACTGAGATGCTCAGTTTTATTTAGTTTCAACTACTGCTCTTTTTGCATCAAAATTTTCGTTCATTTTGCTTATCTTATTTTTTAAATGAACTCTTTACTTTGTAACTTTAATATTATTTATTAAAGTTACTTTGTAACTTTATTATTCTGAGTCATTATTTTACTTACTGCTGGTGTGTAATCCATAAGTTTTTAATGTTAAATTTATATAACATTTATTAAAAGTAACATAAAGTTGAGACATATTTTCCAATTTATTCAAATACCATTTTCTTTAAGTGGATAAATTTAGTGTATTCATACTCAATGTTACTTATAGAAAATACCATAGCCTTTATTCAACTCATTTTCTAACTTTCTGAGTTTTTTTTTATGAAAAATAGATACTTTTTATGTACAATTATTCTGACTACAGTTTTACCTCCATTTACACCTCCCAATTCTTCCTCATTTCCCCTCACTCCAGACCCACTCCCTTTCTGTCCATCATTATAAAGGCATAGGCTTGTAAATGATAACAAAATAACAGGACAAAATAAAATATAATAAGGTAAAAAATATCAACAATAATAGGATAAAATTCAATATAACAAGGTGTGTGTGTGTGTGTGTGTGTGTGTGTGTGTGTGTGCGTATACATATATACAATTGAAGTTGAACCAGGAAAATCAATGGAAGGAAAATAACCTAAAGAGCAGACACAAGAATCAGAGACCAACTTGTTTACACACTTAGTTCCAAAAATGCACGAAGCTGACAGCTATAATATATGCACAGAGGCAATGGTGCACACCTGTGTTGACCCTGTGGGTGCTGCTTCAGTCTTTGTGAGTTCATATGAGCCCTGCTCAGTTGATTCAAAGAGCTTTGTTCTCCTGCTGTCCTTTCTTTCCTCTGGTTCTCTTACTCTTCCCATTTCTTCTTCCATAGGGATCCCTGTGCTATGAGTGGAGGGATTTGATAGAAACCTCCCATTTAGAGCTGTGTTTTCAAAGGACTGTCTTCCCATGTAATGCCTGGCTGTGGGTATCAGTATCCGTTTCCATCTGCTTGCAGCAGTAAGGTTTTATAATAATGTCTCAATGAGACATTGATCTGTGAGTATAACTGAATAGCATTAATTAGATAAATGAACTACATCAGTAGTGTATTCTGGGTTTTATCTTATTAATGTGTTGTATGTCTGTTACTCATTTTTGCTTTGTCGCAACACAGTGCTCATGAAATTACTTTCATTATAATAAAATGTTTGAAAATGTTAGCCACTATTGTGCAGATCATTAATTCTCTACTACTGCTCCAGCACAATGTCTATCTTTCGGATGCCAGTTTTTGGCTATGAAGGCAATGTACTGACTCCCTGAAGCCATAAGCAATCCCCTAATTAAATGCTTCTTTTTAAGTTGTCTTTGTCATGATGTTTCATATTAGTAGATATATTAGAAAACAGTTATCATCTAACACATATATTAGGACAATGATAACACTAGGGTAATCCCTTAAAATTCAGAAAAGGAAGGATGAGAGACCAGAAGAATGAGATATTAATAAGAAGATGCGGGTGGAATTATATTCTTACCAAGCTTTGAATTATTGGTATTATATTTCATAACATTATGTTGTCTATTGCTAACACACTAATCTATTGTTCTTGTTACAGTTCTTTTGGATTGTAGTCTTCATACTAAAAGTGTAGATAATGTATGCTCCATATTTACAATACTAGAACATTTTGAACTCGAATCAGTATTTTTATGAGTGAGATTACAACTTCCATTTTTCTTCTTAATTTTTTTGTCAGTTTGTAAAACATCTGATAATATTCTTATAGGCCAGAACTGATAAAAATGTATTTTTCCAAGTTTTGTTTTTCTGGGTTATCTTTATCCCCTCTTCATTTCTAGAGGATCGCTTTGCTGGGTATATTGTTTTCATTTAAAGTAAATTTCCCCATATATTCTAAGCCAATCTCCTACCACTTCCTCCAGGAATATTTCTGCTGACATGCTGTTATTTAATTCGAGGTATCCTTATATGTAATTTGTTTCTAGTTCTTTCATCCTTAAATGTCTTTCCTGTATTATTCACCTGGGTCACCTGAAATGTGTGATGCCTTGACCAAACTGTGCCTTAACTTTGAGTACTGGCTTTTGACCTTCCTATCCTGATGCCTTTCTCTGTGTTTAGGAAGCTTCATGTTATTATTTCTTTAACAGGCTGTCTAGTTCTTCATTGCAGCATCATTTACTTGCCCTGTTCCAGATATTTGCCCCCTAATAGTATCCAAATTGCTTGTAATTTTAATTTTCTTCTCTTTATCAATTTTATATTTCAAACATTTTATGTTTTCTCTATATGGCAGTGTTCCTAGACTGAGTACAGAATGGGACCTTTTTTGAAGTATACATAAGTCATTATTTTCATACAGTTATTGATATTTTTGGCATTTAATACCATATTGCCTTTGCACAGTCCATTATTTATTATATTTTTCTAATGTGGAAGTTTTATGAAGAATGCTTATCTCATTTTATAAGTATTTCCTCTGTTTTAAAACTTTGTGGCCTGTTATAGCTGCTGTGTTCTGATTGTGACCATACTTAACGACAGTTTTGCCTTGGTTTGGTCCATGTACACTTCTATCTGTTACTCCGTAAGCAATGTGATTGCCCCTAGAATGTACAGTTTGTCTGACAAACCTCCATCTGGGGCTGGGATAAACCAACATGCCTCAGGGATAAACCAGCAAGTCTCATTCACACTTACCAGAATGTAGTCACACACTGCAAGTTTCTGCCTGGTTTTATGCAGAGTCACTGTGATGGAATAGCCTCAGGGATGCAACGTGCCATCTGGGGCTATGCTTAAAACAAAATTGTGCTATATTCTGGTCACAATATATACTGTGTAGTGGTCAATATATGCTGTTATGAACTGTTTATTGCTGAAGGGACTTGTGACTAAAGACCATTGCCCTGAGTCACAGGCTCTATTAACTGGAACAGACGTCAGATAGACTGGATCTTTATGTCTAAATCTGCTACTCTATTCACAGGAAGACCTAGCGTTCTTAGAAGTTGTGAAGGTAGTTACTTATTTAAATAAAGATTATAGTTTGTCTGTGTGAAGAGGTCATGAGAGGATCTTACTCAGCTGCCACCTTATTCTAGTCCTCAAAATATCTATAAACTAAGTTATATGTTCATAAAACCCATAGGGCAAAATCAACAGGAGGGTTTGAAGAAACTCAAATTCTTGTATTCTGCTAGTAGGAATGTGAGATGCATAAAATATTAAAGAGAAAGTTTTGTCACTTTCTTTAAAAATTAACTCTACTCTGTGCTATTGTCCTTCCAACATATTTATCCAATAATCTTAAAGTATTTTGTCTATAAAATGATATTTTCTTTTCTAGTAGCCAAAATCAGAATAAAATTCATGTCCATTAAAAGATAAATTTATAAGCATCATTTGATATATCCACATTATGTAATGCTTCCACGAATGAAATAAATGGGCTCTGAATGCATGTAGCAACACAAATGAAATCCAAAGCCAAGTACAAAAGCAGATTAAAATACTCTATGCTCCATTTATTCAAGTGCTTAGAAAATTAAAATCAATCTCTATTGCAATAACAAAGACTAAATGCTGTCTAAGAATGAACGAAGCAGTGAGAGCTGGAGACATTTTATGAAGAGGCACAGAATAAATTTCTGGTTGTGATGGATGGATGTAGTTTCTGCTTTGACCACAGTTATATTTTCATGACTGCCACATGTTATAAAGTTGCATCTTAAAATATCAATGAAATATCTTATGAAAATAAGATAGTTCAGGTATTGAAATACATACATTTTTTCTCAAAGGATAGTTAGCAGGAGAAATTATAAGGACTAATATCAGTGTGGTAGATATTAATCAAATACTATGGCATACTGTTCATCAAACTAAGTACAGGTTTATTTTCACCTCAGTAGGTGAAAGAAAACTATGGGCAGTTTCTGAACAAGGCAGTTACTTATCTTGTGAGCAGATAGAATGCCACATTGTCACTGTGTTTTGAATAGAGATGGGGAGGAGAATGGGGTGATCCAGGATCAGGTGTGGGGACAGACAGGAGGGATAGGCAGATGGCCATGAAAATGGATGGAAACTGGGGAGGGGAGGTAAGGGGAATCCTCAGGAAGAAACAGAGACCTGGGATGAGGGATGTGCACAAGAATCAATGGGGATGTCTTTAGCTGTGTGTTAACTGCATTTGGGGATATAGAATATAAAAAAAACACCTCCCATAGCCAAGCAGGAATCCTAGTGGAGAGATGGGGATACCAATTCACCCATAAAACTCTTGACCACAAATCTACCCTGTCTACAAGAAATGAAGGGAAGGTAGATGGAACAGAGACTGAGGTAATGGCCAGCCAATAACCAGCCACACTTGAGACCCATCTCATGGGCAAACACTGATCCCTGACACTTTTAATTTTCTAGACTCAGTTTCCTGGTTTGTTTAAATCAGGATTTAAAAGCGCGCTGTTAACAGTTAAATCTATAAAGCAAATATAGCTAGTAAGTACATAAAATTACACAATTTAATTATTTCTCCTATAAAATTTCTATTCTTTTACGCATTTTGTTTAAGTCAGGTCAAATTCAGTGATGGTTGTACAAACACAATCACAATCACAGTGACTATACACAGGAAAAGGGCTTCATTCCCTGCGTAGCTGAATGCTTGGTGATTATCAATAATGTTCTGGGCCTCAGTCACTCCACCTAGTAATCAGGTGATCACATTTTTTCCAGGTGCCTATTTTCATTGCCATCAAGGGGAAGGGAGAAAGATCCAAAGATATGAATGTGCTTACATTTCTTTGTAGTGAAATGAACAGACTTTCAAATCTCTCTACTCAAATCTCATTTGTTTTAAGAAGGAAGTATATGAACTGGGCGTCAAGAAACATGGGAAATACAGGTACTCAATTAGATATCTCATGAGCATTCAGCATCTCTGTTTTACTCAAAACATTGCTATGCACTTAGAATACCAAATGTATATTTAATTTATTGACACATTTATAATTTATTATTATAATTTATTTTCTTTCCTGTTTCCCTAGCTGATATTTCAGGAAAGCATTTCCTACCTCTAATCTTTCTGAGGCAGCCTTCCTCCTTTATGCAATTACCACTGATCAGTGGATCTGGAATCTAACATTTGTTATGCTAAATACATGCTGTTTTCTCCCACACCAACATTTCTTCCATTCTAAGTATGGCAACTGACATCCTATAATACAGTTTTAACTCTAACTATATGTAGTTATGTAGACCCTAAATAATAAAGAGCACACTGCAGACAAGTTGGTCCTCACTCAGAAGCCAGTCACAAGGCATTGATTTTTAAGATAATTATACTTCTGGTTTGTTTACAGTCAGAGATCCCCATGCTTCTATTGGAATTTTATGAACTACTAGGATAGCTCCCAGAATTCAGGGTAATAATTGTTTACATTTACCATCATTTCCTGAATACTGTAATGGTTTGTGCATCCTATATATATATATATTGTGTATATTATGTATACATTGTGTATATTATGTATACCTAGCAAACCTAAATCTCTCTATACACTCATATAAACTATATGCTATTGGTTAGTCATTTCTTGGTTCCAATATAGGGATATGTTGGGTTCTATGTTATCATACATACTGTTTTCTATACATACAGGTTGGAAAGTAGGAAAATGCTCTGCCCTTCTTATGTGCTTTGCCCCTTGTGCAATATTCCCATCTAAAAACTCAAGTCACTTCATCATATGCAAAGTGACTTAGAAGCTTTTGCTTCAAGAGCTCTAGACCAAAGCAAATATTAAAACACAAGTTTTCTGATTACCTCTGTCACTTAGGAAGTAACAGGATTTTGGAAGTTAAGATTTAGAAGGTAGAGAGATGATACATCTTAATTAGCTCTCACTGTTGTGTAGTGTTGAGACTCTACATGACTGTACCCCATCTACTGTATCCATATTAGTGCTTCTGAAGTTATTGTTATGAACATACATCTTTGCTATTTCCTTCAGAACAACAATCTTTTCCTCTCATCTTCTACATTTGGAGGAATGAGTCAGAAATACACTGGGATCTTGTGATGATGAATACTCTGCCTGGATGTGATGCTCACGGTCTCTGCTCACAACTTGCCAGTCAGACTAATTTAAACAAAACTTAAAATATGAAAACACTGTCTCTCCTGACTTCACCTCTACTTAGTTTTATGGATTCTGTATCCTATATTTTTCATATTTGTTATCAAATTTTAATTATATACTTATTATATCAAGCATAATATACCACCACCAGGTTATCCGTTTTTCATATTGTACTCACTTTATTTTCTTCTTAAATTTTAAAATTGGCATAAATTATATACCTAAAATTATGAAATGAACTAAAAGTTTGCAAAGAATTCTATAGAATCAATGCAAGACAGAACATTTTTAATGTGTTAATTATAAACAACATCTATAATTAGAATTTCACATAATCATTTACTAAGCATTTTAGTACATTTAATATAAAATTTTATTGTAAATAAATACAAGAATTAAAAATGGATAGGAAAGTGTGAAATGGGTCTACATAAGTCTCTATACAGTATTCTACTGGTACCCTTCTCATCTCTTCACAAAGTTTCTCTGTGTTCAGTTGATAATGAAAGATGGAAGCAAGTTTCTGGTATGCTAATGATGTGTCATTTTAAGCTAGAAATGGTTAAAAATATCTCCTAAACATTGTTGTGATCTGTAAAGAAAAGTGAGTGAAGTTCTGATACACAAACAATCTTAAGTAATACCTGTTCTTATTGCACATCTTGGAAGCAAAGCTGGATGTAAGTGCAGATGGTCATTGATGCAGAAGGAGTATCAAATGAGTATACCCATGACCTTTGGGAGGCTCTCAGTCAATTGTGTAAAATACTACTCTTTGTATATTAACTGTCTTCTTTACTATGTATGCAGTACTTGCAAAAAAGATTTCATAGCAAAATGTGATTTTGCTAATAAGAAAGAAAATGGAAATGGATACATGTCAGCTGCTGTGTGTTTCCTAAGGTTTTTCTGACTACTCTCATTTAGAATTTCAATTTAAACTAAAGATGCAACACTTAACACCTTAAATCGTGATGCATCCTAAACAAATAGGTAATCTTTTGCTTTGAGGCTCGTCAGCTATGAAAAGCTGTTTGTTTGTTTTTTCTTTTTAGAAAAGTAAATTCTGTTTTTGAAAGTTACAAGAAAAATTAGGAAGTGGAGTCTAATCGAGCTTTTCAACTCAGACTGGTACACCTGAAAATGACTTGTGGAAATTTGATCTCTTCCCTTAGTCACTGAATTTGAACATGTCTATTGTGTGTATATGTATACTTCTGGTGTGATATACCCCATTTACTACAAAGCAAACTAGTGGAACACCCTGATATCAGACTTTAACATTTAGAATGTCCTTCAATGTTTATAACTGCTATGCAAATATTTCTCTTTAAGGACTTATGTTAATAGGTATACTTTAATTTAGAAGTAGGGATTTTGTTGTAGTAAATGACAACATTTACTGATATAGTATCATTAAGAAAATGAAATATAATTTTTACCAGTGCCAAATATGCAAACTGAGTCAGTCTTGATTAGGGATTATGAAATTGGACTAGATGTAGTTTTTCTCAAACTACACATAAGATTCAGTGATATATTTTCTCATTGCCCCTGAATTGCAGAGGTCCATTGTTTTAGCTCCATTACATACATGGTTCCACAATGACTTCATTTTACTTGTGATTGAGACTACTCCCTGGTCATTTGGGTTTCTCCTACTAGAGGATAAACAGGATGAAAAGGGTAGATCAGGATTCAGTATCTAAAAGGAATGCTCCTCCTTATCATAGGCTAGTTGGTTGTTGTAACATGGTAGAGCTAAGCAGTACCACATGTTGTAACATTAGTCAACATGACACTAAAGTAACAACTTACATCTGAGAAAAATTAAATATGAGTTCCTTTGAAAATAAGGTTTCAGATGATCCTCACAGGTAAAAAATCTCTAATTACAAATAGTCATAGGGAGAAAAGAAATAAAATGTTAATAGTGGAGAAAACAAGTTGTAGATTTACTTAGATTGATAAGCTCAAAATAGAGACATGGTTGGAGGAAATGCATTTATATATTTGTCTTCTTTTTCTGTATATTGACTAAATTTATGCTGCTTCTTTTTCCCTTTGTTGAGCTATTTTAGAAAGGACATATTAATTTTCTAATATTTATTCTTAGCTAAATTTAAGAGCTGTGGCAGGGCATTTAAATTGAAGTAGAAGGAAAAATAACAATGTTTACCATGTACTGTCATTAAAACTTTTGTACCATCTCACTTGTATGAAGGATATTCTTATTTTTAGAATGACACATAGTGTTATTAACTACTGTTGAAAATTCTAAGAGTGAAAATAGCTTGATAAACACCAAAATTGTTGAAATATAATAGAAGCAAATTTTTGAATACACAGTACCCATTCTAACTTCCTTCTATGACACAATAGCTATAAATTTCCTTTTCTTCTATTTGAACACAGAATTTCAAATATAATCTACTGCGAATCTAGCATACTTTAGGAAACTGCATTTGCAGCTAGATTTTTGTGGGGAACGGGCAGAGCTCAAGCATCTATTTAGTGCATGACTACTGCAGGAGTCAGAGTGTGAATCAGTGGCATCACAATGCTCTATATAGCATCCTTGCCAATCAAACCAGAAACAGCAGCATTTCTGGCAGCTCAGTTCTGAAGGGTATTTTTGTAATAGTTCTGGAAATATCGGGCCAGAGACAGCTGTTTCTTCAGCTCCTCTGGAGTTTCCGCAAGTATTTAATGATCTCCAGTAAGTTCATCTGCTAACAAAAAGCAAATGAATTCTATTCTCTGTAACTGAACCCTGAATCATATATTAACTGAGTGCTTAATGCTAATTGCAATAATCTTAACTCAGAATAAAAGAGCACAGAATTGATGATGTTTTTAATTACAATACATTTTTAAATACCATGCTATAACCTTATATTGAACTTTAAAAATTGCTGATGTTATATTTTCCTTGACTAACAGAAAACCTTCTGTGAATAAAATAATGACATTCATGGGATAAGAGTGAGTAATTTTCAAATGCTGCCTCTGTGCCAAATAGGAAACCAGACACATCAGTAGAATGAGATAGAAATAATTATCTTTGCTATATTGATAAGTCATTTGAAGGCCAAAGAGCTTAAGTTATGTGCAAAAGCCATAAAATGGGAAAGTTAGATGTGTTCCACTACAGGTTTATTTACGTTTTCAGTCCGTGCTGTTCTCTTGGCAACCTACACACACAATCATTTAAAATTATAGAGTAGAAATTATGAGTGATAAAACCAGTGTAACTGAGATTTCTGCAACCAATTCTTGTCTTTACCCTAGTTTAAAGTTCATTTGCAAAAAAACAAAATGAAAGTTCATATATTAAACAGCAAGAAATTTAAATAATATTGTAGTCCTAACAAATTTTGTCCAATGAACTTTGAACATATTTATCCCTTACCTTAACCACTTTCATAGCCACTCTCTCCAACCTCCTCTTCTTCACTCCCAACCTTGAGATTCTTCCTTCCCCTCCTTCCCATGCTTCTTCTCTACCTTCTTCCACACCCCACCATCTCCAGTTTGTGTGTGCCAGTCTAGTTGTGGAAGTGGGGCCTGCCCTACTGTGTGCTTGAAGTACTACAGGTAATTTCATTAAAAAGACTAAAACACGAAACCCTGACACTCTCTCCTTCATTACTTCTCAAATACCAGTAACTTTCAGTCGCGTGGGATTTTGTGCCTAACTTTCCCTGTCTATGCTGGGATTTTGTCTGATTGGAGGAACCTGTAAGTGTTACCCATGCTGTCATAAATCTCTTGAGTTTAAGTGTTCAACTGAATGGTTGTGTTTGGAAAACACTATTGCCATTACTTCTGACTCATATAACCTTTCTGCTACTCTTCAATGAACATTCCTAGGAAGTGGAAGAGGACTGTGACATAGATTCTATCTTTGGTTTGACTGCCTCACAGACTAGTGTTCTGTGCCTGCTGACAGCTGAAGGTCTCTTTGTCAATTACTGTTTACTACAAAGGAAAACTTCTCTGATGGGGGAGGAGGGGATGCTCTAATGTATGGGAATAACAATAGGACATTAAAAGTCATTGTGATATTAATGTCTGTCTCCAATTAACAGAATATTAATCTTAGGTTGTTCCCTTAGAGACTATTAGCTTGCTATCTAGCCACAAGTCCTTGGCCCCTTTATGAACAGTGCTATGTGTAGTCTATAGCCCACAAATCTGGCTTTAGTTCTAATTAGAAACTGGTTGATTACTCCCATAACATTCTTACTACCTTTGCCTCAGTGGCAGTAGCTTTCATTGTGTTAGAAGGTGTTATGTAGGCTACTACAGTTGAAAAGCAATCAACAAACACACCCAGCTGTGAACTCTGAAAATTCTACCAATAACTGATGTTAACAGTAAAATATTTTATTTTTCTTTGTAGTATGTATTCAAAGTTTATGAGAATAAAATTAAAATAACCAGACATGTATAGTTGAAAAATGGGTAGAAATTTTTATTGGTTATTTTATTTATTTACATTTCAAATATTATACCCCTTACCAGTTTCCCAGCCACAAACCCCCATCCCTTTCCCTATCCCCTCTCCCCATCCCTGCATCTATAAGCATTCTCCCCAACCTGCTTATCTACTCCCACCTCAATGTCCATTCCCCTGCGCTGGGGCATTGATCCTCCTCAGGACGAAAGGATTCCCCACGCATTGATGCCAGATAATGCCATATCCAGCTGGAGCCATGTGTCCCTCCATGTGTACTCTATTTGTTAGTGGTTTGGTCCCTGGGAGTTTTGTGGGGTCTGGTTGGTTGATATTATTGTTCTTCCTATGGGATTGCAAACTTCTTCAGCTCCTTCAGTCCTTGCCCTAACTTCTCTATTAGGGTCTCTGTGCTTAGTCTGATGATTGGCTGTATGGGTCCTCATCTGTATTGATCAGGATCTGGAAGAGACTCTCAGGGGACAGGTTTATGAGGCTAGTGGCAAAAAGCTCTTCTTGACATCAACAATAGAGTCTGGGTTTGGTGTCTGCAGATGGGATGGATCTCTAGGTGGGGCAGTCTCTCAATGGCCTTTTCTTCAGACTCTGTTCTACTCTTTGCCCCTGCATTTCCTTTTGACAGGAGAAATTCTGGATTACTATTTTTTGAGATGGGTGGGTAGCCTCATCCCTCAATTGGGGGAAGGTGTTCTTAACATCTGGATATGGTATCTTTGGTTCTATCTTGCCTTTGTTGGGTGTTTCTGCTTATGTCCTCTCTGTTGAGTACTGGGAACATCTTGGATCCCTGGCTTCTGGAACTTTCTAGTGGCTACTCCCTGTTCCCCCTCCTCAACTGCTACATACCTTCTTTCAAATCCCTGACTCTCTGTACTTCTCCCCTATCTCCTTCCATATCTGAAATGGCCTCCTTTTTATTTCTTCCCCCTCCTTCCTCTCCTCTTTCCCTCCCATATCCCTCTTTTCCTCTACCTCTCAAAATTATTTTCTTCTTCCTACTGAGTATGACTGTAGCATTAGCACTTTGGTGTAGTTTTCCTTCTTCTTGTGTTTCATATAGTCTGTGAGATGTATCGTAGGTATTATGAGCTATTTTTTTTCCTAATATCCACTTATCAGTAAGTACATGTCACATGTGCTCTTTTGTGACTGAGTTACTTCACTCAGGATATTTTCAAGATTCATTCATTTGCCTGAGAGTTTCATGAAGTCATTGTTTTTAATAGCTGAGTGGTACTACATTGTGTAAGTATACCACATTTTCTATATCTATTCCTCTGTTGAGGGACATCAGGGTTCTTACCAGATTCTGGATATTATAAACAAGACTGCTATGAACATATTGGAGCATGTGTCCTTGTTATATGTTTGAGCATCTTTTGGGTATATGCCCAGGAGGGGTATAGCTGGGTCCTCTTGTAAAAATACTTCCAATTTTCTGAGGAACTGCCAGAACAATTTCCAGAGTAGTTGTACCAGCTTCGAATCCCACCAGCAATGGAAGAGTGTCCCTCTTTCTTCACATCTTTGCCAGCATCTGCTGTCACATAAGTTTTTGAGCTTAGCCATTCTGACGGGTATGAGGTGGAATCTCAGGGTTGTTCTGATTTGCATTTCTCTGATTACTAGGGATGTCAAACATTTCTTTAGGTGATTCTCAAACATTAAAGATTCCTCAGTTTAGAAATCTCTGTTTAGCTCTGTACCCAATTCTTTAGTAGGGTTATTTTTTCTTTGGAGTCTAACTCCTTGAGTTCTTTGTATCTTTTAGATATTAGCCTTCTGTCAGATGTAGTGTTGGTAAAGATCTTTTTCCAATATTTGGGTTGCTATTTTGTCCTATTGACAGTATTCATTGACTTACAGAAGCTTTTCAATTTTATGAGGTTCCATTTGTCAATTGTTGATCTTAGAGCATGAGCCATTGGTGTTCTGTTCAGGAAATTTTCCTCTATGCCAATGTGTTAGAGGTTCTTCCAACTTTCTCTTCTATTAGATTCAGGGTATATACATGTGAAACTCTCAGAGATATATATATTTATGTCCCTCCATCATTTGAAAGATAAGTGAGAAACTTTCTTCTCAAAGGACCTTCATTAGCAAGGGCTGAGTTTTAACAGATGCTTCCATGCTGTAGAATGCACAACCCTTAGATAACAGCCATTGGCTTCTTCTTCTTCTCTAAGCATCGTATTGTTGTGCCTGTTCTTCATCTGCCTGCTTTTGAAATGTTTCTACGGCATTTAAGCATTCTACTCATTCCCTTTCCTTCAAATTCATAACCAACATCCTAACTGCAGAAGCTAACATGATTCCCCAACACCATTTTTATTTTTCAGAGCAATCTCTCTATTACATATCCCTGGCTTCCTCAAAGTTATAGAGATCTCTGATAAAGCCTGTCTTTGGCTCCTGAATGCTGGGATTAAAGACATTCATCATCACACCTAGATCCCAAAATTTATTCTTAAATTAACTGCCATCATTCATTATTTTTCTGACAATAATTTTTTATCCTTCATTATGTCTCATTTTTAAAATATACACATACTTCTATTGTCAATTTACTTATGAGTGGTTATTTTAATAAATTACATTTTTAGAATATCTTATAATTCTTAACTGAAAATTTTGATACCAGAAAACTCTAAGAAATGATGAGCAACATTCAAAGCATTTTCCTGGAAGTCCCTGCCTTCATCACTGTCTAACACTTTGCAGCAATTTGAATACTTGAGGTTTAATAAATGAGTACCACTTACAATTGGCAAAGCTTTCTAATTATAGCATGTAACTTCACTCTGGTGATTAGAGGCAGGCAGTATTGCTTTAATAAGAAAAGGAAAAGATTGAAAATGATATGCTGATGAATTGCATGTGCTTCTTAGCACAACTAAATGTGGATGAAGAAATCAAAGACAGTTATAAAGCAGACCTATAATTGTCAGAAATATAAGTCAGCTTCTAATGGTCTGGAAACAACTCTTCCATGTGAGACTCTTACATAGATATTTATCTTAGGGTCTATAGGAAGGCCTCTATCTATCTATCAATCTATCTGTCTGTCTGTCTTTCTGTCTGTCTGTCTGCCTGTCTGTCTGTCTCTCTGTCTGTCTATCTGTCTATGTATATTTATCTGTCTTTGGGTCTATAGGACTGCCTCCATCATATGTGTAGATATTTGACTTAGTGGCTATGAAAAGCCTCTATCATATGTGTAGGCATTTGTCTTAGGGTCTATAGGGATGCTGCTATCATATGTCTAGATATTTGTCTCAGGGTCTATAGGAAAGCCTCTATCTAATGTCTAGATATTTGTCTTAGGGTCTATAAGAGTGCCTCTATCAAATATCACCACAGCTTATTGTTTCAGGAAGAGCATTGCAAGCTTTCTATTTATCAATGGAATTATGAATATACTAATCATATTTCAGATGCATGGTTTCACCAACTGTATTGCACATCTCTCTTCAGATGCTTATGTCTACCTTACACTTCATGTTCTCACTTAGGCTATATTATATTTATCTCCTTACTAAGTATTTTCTCTTTCTAAGTATTAGTCTCAACTATATGGAGACTAATATTGTTTGATTGACCAATATTTCCTAATATTCTTCCTGTTATATTTTTATCAGGTAACATTACATTTAAAATGTATTATATTTGATATAGTATATGATGTAGCCACAAACTATGAAAGGTAGTCCTCAATTTAAAGGCTTCCAGGTCAGTTCCAACTCTTCCTTGAATACCTGTGTCTGAAGTGTAAGGTATCTTCAGTAATTAGGTTTTACTTTCAATTTCTGGAAGACAACCAAGGACAATGATAATAATATATTGTTTGTAGAGTCCAGATTTTTAATACTTCTTTCTCATTTAGTGGTCGTATGTTTTGGAAGTTGTATAACCCTTAGGAAGATAGGACTTGTTTTAGAAATAGGTCAACATATTTATGCCTTTCATAATTATGCTATGCTTATTTTTCATAATAACCTCTTTTTCTGTTCTATCATAATTAGAACAGCCTTCACATTTCATTCCTACCACCACAAAGAGTCACTCTAATTCCTTTCTATCCTAGACCAAAACTATAAGACAAAATAAATATTTTGTCTTTTAAGTTGCCATATAATTTGTTTTTAATACCAGAGACATACTATAGAAATTAATTTTTGAATGCCACTATTGCACTATAATATGTATTATTAAAGAACAAATTATTAAGTGTTTACTAATTGCTAGTGATTTTTTAACCAAACCTCTATATTTTTCTCTGATTTTCTTATCTTAACTTTCATAATAAACATATATCTATATTAGTATTAGCAAGACTTTCTTAAATGGTAACTTATGAAGATGATTGACAGTATTTAACATACTGGTAAACACCACTATTCTCTTCTGCATTCCTGATACTCATATGAAAGATGTCAAGGGCTCCCTGACATTTCAATCATCTTCATAAAATTGAAGTTTGCTAAACACCTTCTACTCTCTAAGATGTTCCCATTATGATTTAAATGAAAAATGTATACCAAGATATGTTCCTTTGAATACTTGGCATTAGTAGGTGGTGCTCCTTCAGAATTTTATGGGGTATTTGGAGTGTGACAACCACTTGGGTGAAGTTGGTCATAAGAATTAGGCCCTATAACTTAGATCAACTTCTATTTGTGTTCTAAGTTCTCAGAATAGCAGCATACCACCAAAATGTGATCTAAGCATTTTGAATCAAAGTGCTCCAATCACCATGTTTCCACATCATAACACACAGATCAATGCATAACACACAGATGCTCAATGTGTAGCATCCCTCTATCCATTGTTTTTAATCAGGTATTTGTGCACAGCAGTAAGGAAGGTAATTAATATGTGTTGGTTTCCAGATTACACTCATCCTGAGGTATCTAAGAACTAAGAAATAATATTAGCTCTTCTCAAAAAGACTTTGACTTAACATTACCTTCCTTTGCACAATTTTTGTATTTATCAATTTTTAAAATTTAGTTTTTAGATGATGCCCTATTTTAAACTCTTATTTTTTTGCATTATCTACCTTTCACTTCACTCCTTTTGCAGTTTATATTCATATATAATTAAATTTCAAATTTGTAAAATTTTGTTTTCTTGTCCCTTTCTATCCTGCATTCTGGCTCAAGTCTCAGAATATTTCCTACTATAGCTATTGTAAATAAATGGTTTCATAAAATATTGGTTTGTGAATTGCTTTTTGCCTCTGTTGAAATCTTACATCCTTTATAGTGTATAAGTTTACTGAATTTTAGTATGTCTTATTTATTTCCAAATCCCTTCTGAACCTATTTTATTGTCTTGGATATAAATGATCCCCAAACATATGTATTTTTGCTAGTTCATACAGGGATTTTTTCAAAAGCTCCAGTGTGGGCCATTAAGTGAGGATAACTCCACTTGAAATCCCTAGAGAAAATTCTTTAATTATAACTCAATACAAATAAACTAGTGTTTAGAATAGTGTATCTGATGAACCAAAAATAAATAAATAAATACTGTGTTCAGGCAAAGCAGTAGAAAATATAGAAAATGAATCGTTCTGAAA
The DNA here is from genome assembly GCF_008632895.1 of Mastomys coucha. Classification (NCBI taxonomy): domain Eukaryota; kingdom Metazoa; phylum Chordata; class Mammalia; order Rodentia; family Muridae; genus Mastomys; species Mastomys coucha. The sequence goes on from NW_022196898.1 coordinate 87,811,495, forward strand.
TTTTTCAACAAGCTGTGTTTTAATATAAAAGGTAAATACATTACCTGAACACATTTATATACTTGTAAAGTTATAAAATTTGCTGTGGTCGACTAAAATTCATCAGTTAAAGTCCCTGACAAGTCTGAACAGGTTGCAGTATCTCATAATCATTTAGCTTTCTTCACTTTTGATCCCAATCATCTGTTTGTCTCACTATGGATTATGAAGGTCTAGTCCTGGTATCACATGGTATCTACTGGAAAACAATGGTGCCTTCTTTACCAAACAAGAACATTAACCACATCATTTGCTCATTTTGAGTCCATTTAAAGTGTACAACTAATATATTGAAGCATCACATATTTTCAAGTTTCAATTTATTATCAAAGTACTTCACTTTTTAATGATATAACTTATTATATGACTTACTATTTAAATATTAAACCCAATCCTATAAGTAGAAGTAATTACATTTTAGAAGAATATGCAAAACTACCATAATGATCTTTAAGTAAGAATATAGTTTTTATCTACTTTTTTTTATTGAGATAAAGTTAAAACAAGATAAATTTTTATATTAGATATTTTCTTTATTTACATTTCAAATGTTATCCCCTTTCCTGGTTTCCCCTCCAATAACTCCCTATCCCATCCCCCCTGCTCATCAACCCACCCACTGCCACTTCCCTGTCCTGGCATTCCACTACACTGACGCATTGAGCCTTCACAGTACCAAGGACCTCTCCTTCAACAAGACCTTCCTCTGCTACCTTTGTACCTAGAGTCATGGGTCCCTCCATGTGTACTCTTTGGTTGGTGAAAACAAGATAAAATTAATATGGGGAAGTGGAATCAGGTTGTATGGGAATCAAATTAATGTTCAGTTCCATAAGATGGCTCTCAATTTACAATGTACGTGTTAAAAGTTTTTCTCTTAAATGTTAGGTTAACCTACAAATAAATAAACTTTTAACAAAGCATCTTCATATACATGGGTTATTCTAATTTATTGTTTCCCATATTTTGTTATATTTATGATACTTTTTCTCATATAATTCCTTTTTTAAATTTTTGTTCATGCACAGAGACAAATGAACACACATACACTTATGCACATCCACACAAGAGAAGACAGAGAGATAGAATGACATGTACTTGTATATATTCAATGTTAAATCTATATTCTCTATGTGATAAGAAATACATAGTAGGCTCTGAGCAACCTGCTATTCTAGGGGGACTTCTACTTTCCTACTACCTCTCTTCCACCTCCATCTCTACCAGACTCCTGAACGATACAGGTAAGCTTTTCTTCCCCCACACATTTCCCCTGCACTCTGAACCCTCTAGGGTAAGCCAAGTAGCCCTGAGCAGCCTGCTAGCTCCATTTTACAGTCAAATCTCTGTCCATCTTCATTAGACCTGAGACTCCTGAACCATACAGAAATGCAGGTCTGGAACCATACAGCCCAAGGATAACCATCAGAGGTCTGCCACACCAGTATCATTGAGGGTCAACCCCTCCCAATACCTACTACAACAAGAGCATCCAGAGACCAAAACCATCCAAATGGCTAAAGGCCCTCAGAAGAACACAGTCAACAAGAACCAGGCCAATATCACACCTCCAAAGTATAGCTACCCCACTATAGCAAGCCCTGGATATCCTAACACAACTGAAACACACACACACACACACACACACACACACACACACACACACTAAAGAATGACCTTGAATCCAGTCTTACAAAGACAATAGAGGCCATTAAAAAGAGGAAACAAATAAATCTGTTAAAGACATATGGGAAAATACAATTAAACAGGTAAAGGAAATAAAACTGTGCAAGATCTGAAAGTTGAAATAGAAGCAATAAAGAAAACACAAGATGAGGAATTCCTGGAGATGGAAAGCCTAAGGAATAGAACAAGAACATCAGATGCAAGTATCACAAACAGAATGCAGGAGATGGAAGAGACAATTTTAGGCACAGAAGATAAAATAAATTCATACACCAGTGAAAGAAAATAGTAAATCTAACCTAAGAATAATAAGAACAGAAGAAGGTGAAGAGTCCCAGCTCCAAGACCCAGAAAAAAAATTCTCAACAAAATCATAGGAGAAAATGTTCCTAATCTAAAGAAAAAGATGCCCATAAACATCCAAGAAGTTATAGAAGACAAATTAGACTTACAAAAAAAAAATCCTCTTGCCACCTAATAGTCAAAATACAAAATCTAAAGAACAAAGAAAGTATATTAAATTAAAAAAAGAAAAATACAGGGTTTGTTCTTCTGATATTAATTATGTTTATTAATGATTTGAACTTGCATCTACTTATCTGCAACTCTTTGATTTTTCTACAATTGCATAGTAAATAATCACTGTATACATGTTCTACATTGTTCTTATTCATTCATACTTTGAAAGATCTCATTGTTCCATTTTATGGCTATTATAAATTGTTAAATAAGAAACATGTATATGTAAGTTATTCTGCAGTAGTATATAGAATCTTTTGAAAATAACACCAAGAGTGTTATGTCTGGGTTATACAGTGGCTCTGTGTTCAAAAATTTAATACTGTTTTTCTACAGTAGCTGCCTACAGCAGTGTTCCTTTGTGGATATCCCATGTGTAATCCTCTTTAATTATTTCAAAGTCTTCATCAGAAGATGAGTTCTGCCCTTAAGTCGTCATGTATATCCTGCTTAGGAACTCCACGCAGGGTTTCCAATTTTGGTAAATATTGACTGGCCTCAGTGTCCTTCTGGACACTGAGCTTGGTGTTGAGCTTCATGATATTATAAACTCTTACATTTTGCATATCTAAAGCACCACCAGCACCTTGTGAATGACTTCAAGTTCTGCTTCTCAGTTGATATGCAGCCTTGGCCTCACAGACAATATCCAGAGCAGCACTGTGTGCTCTGTAGATAAAATCTGAAGACATTTCCCTAGTTGGCTGGCCTTTTGTAATGTGTCATGGAGGGTGTCTTTGCTCAAGCATACCCTTCTCTCATGAAAATTTCCCATGTGAATTTCCCTGAGTGCTTGAGAGAGAGGATCTTGGCTGGAAGTCACATGCCCTATATTCCTATTGAGTTCTCTTAATAATAGTAACTTCTTTAACAATTATTGATTCTTCATCTATACCCAATTTGTCTGCACATTTTTTTGTTCATGCTCTTTTCCTGACCAAGGTGAATTTTTTTCCTTATATTTCTGGTCATCTTTCCCTGTCAATCTGACACAGAGGTGTAACTACAACCAAGAAGACTAGGCCATATATTATAGTATTATATTATATTAAATTATATTATATTAAATTAACATTTTTATCTTCCAATAATTTAGCCTTCTACATTTAAAACTCAGCATGAATTTTATTTGTAGGACAAGGGCAAGAATGCAGCAAGAATTTGACAATATTTGGTGTGAAATGACTTCTAGACTAATTCTGCTCTGAAACCTTATGTAAAATATTCATTGTCTACATTTATATCAATATTCTAGTCCTGCACAGTCCACCTAGAACTGCATTCACTGAGGGAGCTGGAGTTTCCTTTGTTTACATTTCCAAGTTCTTCCTGAAATTTTCTATAAAATATTTCCAAAAATCTACATATGACAAGCTCATGTTTCATGTTTTCCACTGTTAAGTGTGTACTAGTTATTTTTCTCAGTCATGTGATGAGATCCTTGGGAAAGCACATTTTAAGAAAAGAATTGTTTCCTTTGGTTCTAAGGTTTATCCTGGTGGGTGACAAGTGGTGGCAATGAGGTAGAGTTGTTTTCTCACCTGAACACGTATGAGGAAGCAGAGATATATGCTAATGCTCACCTGGCTTTCCCCATTTCTTCTTTTCCTAAGCCCAAGGCATACACCATGTGGTGGTGCTACTCCATCTCAAAGTGGTTCTTCACTTAAAATCTCTGAATATTCCCTTGTCTGTATGTGCACAAATGTTTCTCCAAGGTGATTTTAAATGCAGTCATGCTCAGTGCTGATGAGTTATATCAGAGATTAACTGAGGATCTACATCAAGACCCTAATACGGACTTGATGAGATGACACAGAGGTTAAGAGCTCTAGCTGCTCTTCCAAAGGACCTAGGTTTCATTCCCTGTACCTACATAGTGGCTAATAACCATCTATAACATCAATCTCAGGGTTCCCATACCTTCTTCTGGCCTTCATGGGCACCAAATACACATGTAATATACAGATATATTGACAAAGTTATACTCCTAAAATATCTTTTTTAGAAACAAAAAAAAAATCTCATAATGCTAGTCTATGCTCTATGAGGTGACAAAGGATATTTGGAAGTTCTAGCTCTCAAGAGAAGCTTTATTCTCATAGAGGAAGAATAGTTGGAACCTACAAGTGGACACTCCAGAGTTGAGAACCTGGCTGTTCAAACAGATATTGCTTTAGTGCATATTATTTATATCATAGGCCTTTTATTCAATATTTTACTACAACAAATAACATACTTATCTATGTTATTATGTAGTGGCTCATTGGGAACTTTAAGACACCTAACATTTTTTAAGTACAGGCACAGATTCTAAACCTATATCATTTTCCTTTATCAAGTCAGAAAATATATTGAGAGATCCCTAGTTGATGAAAATTGATGGAGAAAATTCAAAATAAATGTGGACTTTGACTATATCCTGTGTTATCTCTGAACCATGTGTGGAAGTAGGAACAGCAAAAATAAATTTAGAGGAACAAAGTTTAATGGCTAAGAAAGCAATAATCAACACAAAATCAAGGCTACTGAAAAGAAAATAATAAACTTGAGAGTCACCACAGCTCAGAATATGTTTGCCATTGGGTGTAGTTCTTTGACCTATTTTTAAACAGAGAGAAGAATAAAATTATATAACTGAGTTGAAGTACATGTTAGAATGAGCAGTTAGAATTGCTGCAGTAATGTTCATGAGGTCAAGAAAACAGGTTCTTGCAAGAACATTACAAAGAGAAAAGGTTCTCTAGAATATAGAAATGACAGAGGAGATTCACAAAAGTGAGAAAGTAGAAGATATATTAGAAATATTTAAAAATAAGTCTTTGCATTTCTAAAGCTTAGCTTGTTCTTCTCTAAAGTGACCAATGAAATAAAATCCCTATTGGCTTACAGTTATGCTCACCTTGTAAACTCAATGGCTTAATAAGTATAATGTAAGACTACCTAGGTATAGAACACAATTGATCCCTACTTACAGATTAACTCAAAATACACAAAAGATACTGAGAAATAATGCAAATCATATTAATATTCTATGTGTACATTAACATTAATTTGATAATTTTGATAAATGTTTGAAATTAATTTCTTGGATATAAGAATGGCTCAGAAGGAAGTGAAGCATGTGATCAATCATGAACAGCTAAGTTTACATCCCAGAACACAGTCAAAGGAAGAAACCAGCTCCACAAATTGAACTCTGACTTTCTCAGGAACACTATGGCATGCACACACAAACACACACACATATAAATACACACATACAAACACAGACAAAGTGAGAGAAAGAGAGCAAAGGAGAGAATAAATATCATGAAAATATAATTATATAAAGTTATGAGAATGACTTGAACAGTGACAAAGTATAATAGGAATTGTGTACATACTTATATAATTTTAAAAATTACCTATTATTAATGGCAATTTCTCTAAGTTAAGAACTTAGTAATTTGAAATAACTTCACATGTAAATAATGAGGTCTTATGATTATTGCTCATTAAATAATTTATATATTTACACATTTATAACTGAATTAATAAACATAACCCACATATTGCGTTCTTCCTGCTACTACTAGAGATTGAGCATTCTGTAGTATATAGTCTTCAATAGCTATTAGATCAATGGCCCTTTTCTCTTTCTTTCTTCATTAGATATTTTCTTTATTTACATGTCATATGATATCTCCTTTTCCAGTTTCCTCTCCGAAAAAGTAAAATATAATAAACAAAAATCAACAACAACAACAACAAAACTAAAAAAAAAGCCCTTGTTCCCTTCCCCCTCCCCCTGCTCTCCATTCCTCTGTTGAGGGCCATCTAGGTTGTTTCCAGTTTCTGGCTATTATAAATAAGGCTGCTATGAACAAAGTGGAGCATGTGTCCTTATTACATGTTACAGCATCTTCTGGGTATATGCCCAGGAGTGATATAGCTGGTCCTCTTGTGATACTATATCCAATTTCTCGAGGAACCACCAAACGTATTTCCAGAGAGGTTGTACCAGCTTGCAATCCCACCAGGAATGAAATAGTATTCCTCTTTCTCTACAACCTCTCCAGCATCTACTGTCACCTGAGTTTTTTATCCTAGCCATTCTGACTGGTGTGAGGTGGAATCTCAGGATTGTTTTGATTTGCATTTCCCTGATGACTAAGGATGTTGAAAGTTTCTTTAGGTGCTTCTCAGCCATTCAGTATTCACCAGTTGAGAATTCTTTGTTTAGCTCCATACTCCATTTTTAATAGGGCTATTTGGTTCTCTGGAGTCTAACTTCTTGATTTCTTTGTTCTAAATTGGATATTAGCCCTCTATCAGATATATGATTGATAAAGATCTTTTCCCAAGTTGTTGGTTGACTTTTTGTCCCATTGACAATGTCTTTTGCCTTATGGAAGTTTTGTAATTTTATGAGGCCACATTTGTCAATTCTTGATTTTAGAGCATAAGCTATTAGTGTTCTGTTCAGGAAATTTCACCTGTGCCAATGTGCTCGAGTATCTTTCCCTCTTTCTTTTCTTTTAGTTTCAGTGTATCTGGTTTTATGTGGAGATCTTTGATCCACTTGTACTTGAGCTTTGTACAAGGATGTAGGAATGAATCAATTTGCATTCTTCTACATGCTGACTGCAAGTTGAGCCAGCACTATGTTGAAAATGCTGTCTTTGTTCCACTGGATTGTTTTAGTTCCTTTGTCAAAGATCAAGTGACCATAGATGTGTGGGTTCATTTCTGGGTCTTCAATTCTATTCCATTGATGTACCTGCCTGTCATTGTACCAATACTATGCAGTTTTTATCACAATTGCTCTGTAGTACAGCTTAAGGTCCAGGATTCCACCAGAGATTCTTTTATTGTTGAAAATAGTTTTTGCTATCCTGGGTTTTTTGTTATTCCAGATGAATTTGCAAATTGCTCTTTCTAAGTCTGTGAAGAATTGAGTTGGAAATTTGATAGGTATTACATTGAATCTGTAGATTTCTTTCAGTAAGATGGCCATTTTTACGATATTAATCCTGCCAGTCCACGAGCATGGAAGATCTTTCCATCTTCAGAGATCTTCCAATTCCTTCTTCAGATACTTGAGCAATTTGCAGATTCATCTGGAACAAAAGACCCAGGATAGCCAAAACTATTCTCAACAATAAAGGAACCTCTGGTGGAATCACAATCCCGGACCTTAAGCTGTACTATAGAGCAATTGTGATAAAAACTGCATGGTATTTGTATAGTGACAGGCAGGTAGATCAATGGGACCGAATTGAAGACCCAGAAATAAACCCATGCCCCTATGGTCACTTAATCTTTGACAAAGGAGCTAAAACCATCCAGTGGAAAAAGACAGCATTTTCAACAGATGGTGTTGGTTCAACTGGCGGTTAACATGTAGAACAATGCAAATCGATCCATTCCTTTCTCCTTGTACAACGCTCAAGTCCAGATGGATCAGGGACCTCCACATCAAAGCAGATATATTGAAACTTATAGAAGAGAAAGTGGGGAAGAACCTCGAGCAATAGGCACAGGGGAAAATGTCCTGAAGAAAATGCCAATAGCTTCTGCTCTAAGATGAAGAATTGACAAATGGGACCTCATAAAGTTGCAAAGCTTCT
>NW_022196898.1:87820038-87848559 GCF_008632895.1 Mastomys coucha
CTCCTGAGAGGCTCTGACAGTACCTGACTAATACAGATGTAGAGGCTCACAGTCATCCATTGATCTGAGTACAGGGTCCTCAATGAAGGAGTTAGAGAAAGGACCTATGGAGCCTAGGAGTTTGCAGCCCCTTAGGACGAACAACAATATGAACTAACTAGTACCCTCAGAGCTCCCAGAATCTCAACCACCAACCAAGGACTGCTCATGGAGGGGTCTGATTGTTCTGGCAGCATGTGTATAGTTAGAGGATTGCAAATTCGATCATCAATAGGAGGAGAGGACCTCGGCCCTGTGAAGGTTATGTGCCCCAGTGTAGGAGAATGTCAGTGCCAATAAGTGGGAGAGGGTGGGGTGGGGGGAAGGGGGGAGGCAACAGGGGTTTGTTTTTGTCATTCTTGTTTGTTTCGTTGTTTTTTGGAGGGGAAACTGGGAAAGGAGAAATTTACATGTAAATAAAGAAAATATCTAATAAAAAAATAAAAAAACAAATAAAGACTTGCCCTAACCTTAAAAAAAAAAAAAAAAAGAAATAACTCAATGTTAAAAAAAAATGCTACATTCATTGACATATTTCATTACATTACATTGGTACATTGCAACAACACACTGTTGAAAAACAATGACATCACTGTTCAGGATCTTATGAGTGTATGCACTTCATTGTTTTATTATAGATATTCTGACATCTGTTTGTAGCATTTAACTATGTACTGTTCCTAACTGAATTTGTTTCTCACAGTTAACACAAACCAATTCAATTCAATGGTAATCCTTTAATCTTTATCAATAATATTGGTAAATTAAATGGTAGCTATATAATGTTATTTTAATATGTACAGGTAAATATACTTTTTAAAAAAGGAATTTTTAAAAAATAAATTTATGTGTATTCCTATACCACTTTTGTACAGCCTACTTACAACTCTTATAAATGCTATATTCTTATTTGAATTGAACAAATGATTTGGACAAGTGAACATATGTGCTGAAAGTCCAGGGTTAGAAGTTATTCACGATGGGCTATAAAGGGTCAGGGTATAGTGACATAGAACACAGTGGTCGGCCACCATGCTTTGAGCTGGGTCATTTGAAGCAATAAAGAACACAGAATCGCTTTTGTGCTTTTCTTCACCTAAGTGCAGTGAGCAAGCATAATTGGGGAATTCAAAATGATGCAGTTTACTAAGCCCTGTGGTGAAAATCGCTGTGCTTTCCCTTGTGTTGTTTGTTTTGCTTTGGTTGTTATTACTAATCTTTTCCCTACCACCAACATTTACTGTAAAGGGACTTTTATTTTTTTTTCTCAGCTGAACTGCCAAGCTAAAATTCAGCTCTGGTTAATCCATTTTCTATTGGTGCTTTATCTTTTCAAAGATAAAACTCAGTCAGCCAATAGTTCATTCAGTCCCATGCCTACAGGGATGGTAGAAAGGTTCTTTTATCTCACCAAGGAGTGAAGAGTCACCTTCAGTCTTTATGTTAAGTGTATTGTCATTGAGTGTTAGAAGAATGTTTTTTGGTCAAGGCTTTTAAACTCCAGGATACACTACCCATGCCAGGTCTCAGAACAACGAAATTGTAAATAATGCCATTCAGAGTGTAGAGTACTTTGAACTGAAGGTCAGTAGAAGTCATCAGAGGATGTATCAGAAATAAAGTTGCCCCAACCCCCTTCTAATGTCCAGCCTCTCTTTCACCTACTTTCGTCCTCTCTCAAAGGAATGAGAGAAATTAAAACCATTCTTCCTTTACTTGGGTCCTAGAAACAGGGGTCCATCTTGCCTACAAAGCAAGGCAGACATTCAGGGAAGATCACTCTCTCCTTTTTTCCCTTGACACTCCCTAAAGTATTGTGCCTGATAATTGGTGGAAAAGAATGAGAAGCCTACAGTTCATGAAGAATCTGGAATAATTTTTCTACCCTCCCAATATATTACCATTTCATTATGTCTTTCTTCATTCAGAGTTCTGGCTGCCATTTTGCATTGAACTAGATCACAAGTGAGACATTTTCTTTGGATTTTTATGTCCTCCTTTTTGGAAGCTGACAATGTAATACTGCTTACCCAAGTCTGTTCTATGTGCCTCTGGTCATCCTGTCAATTGTGACTCAGGTGGCAGATGGAAGGGTGCATATTCTTCCCCTATAACAGTACTCAGGAAAGGCACAGAGCTTCCTTTTAAAGATTACTTTTCTCCCCATTACTAACAGCATAAGTCAGTTGATGATGTGGAATATATTCAAAAATAAAGTGTTCAGAGCCCACTGTCTCCATTCATACTATCTGACCTACAAGAAAATGTAGTGTGGAACACGGCACTAAGGAGGAAGATTTTTTAAAATAATTAATATCTTGATAATTTATCCACCATAATTAAATCTTGGAGAGAATGAAGACCTGACCTTTCAACAATATATATATCTGATGGGAAATATTTGGAAAACTGACTAAATCTGTGCTGCAAGTCTTTTCTTATTTCCTTCAGATGAAACCTGCCATATGTTTAGGGCAGCTGTTTTCTTTTACCTGACAGTAAAATTAAAACCATTTTTATAACAATATGAGTGAAATACATGAATTGAGGACTAGATTAAGAAATAAGTATTATAACATATATAAGAAAAACAGTTTGGAAGTAACATCTCAAATATGAGACATTCAAGACAAACAGATTTTCCTGTTTCGAAGACCACACACCTGGTGGCAACACAATTACTGGATCAAGGAGTATTTACTTAAAATAATATAGCTGTTTCCAATGCATAGATGTTTCTTAAGCATGCATTCATTTTACAGTGCCTGCCTAGATATTTAAATGTTCCTAATCCTAAATGACTAAAATGTATTAATTGGATTTTTTTACACAATAGAAAGATAATTTGGTAATTCCCCAAGAAAAGAAACAGTTCTTACCTCTAGTTCTTGCTAGAGGTGGAGAGAACCATTTGAAACTTTCATCATCTAGTGATGGCTTCTGATTTCATCAGAAGCAGGAGGGAGCACACAAAGAATGCGTGGGCTCAGGTTTCTCTTCTTATTCTTATAAAGACATAAGTCCATAACAAAATCCTAGTGCCTTGGTTAGGGTCTTATTGCTGTGAACAGATGCTATGTAACAGAGTAACATTTATAGAGGAAAGCAGTAATTAAGGCTGATGTACAGTTCAGAGGTTTAGTCCCATGTCATCATGGCAGGAAGCATGGCATCACTAAGACAGAAATGGTGATAGAATGATAAATGAGATTTCTATATCTGGAGCCAAAGAAAGTAGGAAGGGAGAGTGACACTGGGCCAGGTTTGAGCATCTGCAACCTCAAAGCCCACCCCTTGTAAAACCCTGACTCCCAGAAGGCCATACCTAGTCCATTAAAGCCAAACCTCCAATAATGCCAATTCCTGTGAGCCCATCTGGGCCATTTTCATTAAAACTACCACATCAAGCTACTACCAGTATTTTTTTCAAATCAAATCAAATGAATTGGAGATTAATATTACAGCACATAAGATTTACAAGGACCCAGTCACACTATAACAACATATAAAAGGAGAGAACTCTTTGACTAGCTTTTCCTCGGCTCCAGAACTATTTTCTTGGAAATGGCGGACAGGACATTTTTTTTTATTAGATATTTTCTTTATTTACATGTCGTATGATTTCCCCTTTCCCAATTTCCCCTCCAAAAACAAAAAATCCAAAACACAACAACAAGAACAAACCCCTGTTCCCTCTCCTCCTCCCCCTCCTTGCTACTCCACCTTCTCCCTCTTACTGCCCCTGGTATTCCCCTACACTGGGGCATAGAACCTTCACAGGGCCAAGGGCCTCTCCTCCCGTTGATGACCGACTTGGCCATCCTCTCTACTATACACATGCTGCCAGAGCCATTACCATTTTGAGAATAGGGAGTAAATCAACTTAAGGCAGAATGCAACCATTTTATTATATGGTTTAAGACTTTTCCATATGTCCACTTTGCAGCCTTTGTGTAAGCCCTTTTGGTACTTTAGGCCTGGGCCACTCTTTCACAATCAACAGACTGTAAAACCAAGGAGCAGACCAGGAGGACACAAGTTACCGTTCATAGGAATAGGATTTGAGTTACAGGTGTCACTTTGAAAAACAATAATTTGGACTTTCTATAATGTAGCCCCAAAGCTTATAAGATTGGTATGTAACAAAAATTAAAAAAAAATTACATATCAATGCCACAACGAATAATAGCTGATTCAAATAGACCCGTTAATCACCTGGAGAAGACACCCCTTAAGGAAATGGCCTATACTAGAGACTTTCTAAAGAGCTTTTTAAAACCTGCCTTTATTGTAAGTTGGTCCATGCTCTCACTGGATATTCCCTGCCCTCCTCTTTTGAAGCTGCTCAACTTTTCTGATAGTCTTTGCATGCTGTTTTCACTGTGCTATTTTGTATCATCTGAATGCTACTCCATCCTTGTGATGGAGATCACAAGGATGAGGGGGAAGGGGAGGCCAGAGGACCTTGCAGGGACCTAAGGAAGTACAAATTCTAACTTATTACAAAAAAAATAGAGAAGGGGTAATTTCAGATTTACTCAATTAGTTGCCTTCTACTTTCATGGAATAAATGAGACTTAGAATGGTATACAGGCAATTTCCCTTGGGGTCAATTGATTTTCTCATAAGTATGCAAGGATTATTCTTTAAAAATAATCAAGTTCTGGTTCCCCAAATTAGACTTTTTCATAAGCATTTCGTCTTACAGTTGACTTTCATGATCCTGTAGGTTTTCCAGATGAAATGTTTTTGAAAAACTTCTTTTACTTAAAATAATACATACATGATGATGACAATGATGACTGATGATGATGATGACAGGAAAGCACATGAATATGGGATGAAACACTTGAAGCCTTAAAGAAGGCTGAGATTTACACTGTCCAGAGGATAATAAAAATGCCTGGTATTTATTATTTGTGTTTCATATGTGTTTCTATTAAGAACATTGAATGACTTGAAATCAAATATCTTTGACTACATTAAAAGTATCTTTCTCAGATAGATACCATTATGGGACATGCTTAATGTAAAAAATTAGATAATGGCTAAAAAGCTTCTACTTGTAAGGGAAAAAAAAAGACTTTTTCATACCAGCACTATCTGCTACATGTTAAACTCGCCATTTGCCACTAACATTTTTACACATTTTGTGATTTGACTTTTTGAAGTTGTAGGCTGATAACTTGAGAAAAGAGCATGCATTTCAATATCTATTTTCTGTTTTACAGTTGGATCCAAGAATTGCACATATCTGGAATGTCTGTGTTTAATGTGACATTTTCAGTGCCTTATTTTGTTCTCTAAAATCTGGGTTAGAACTACTTTATATTATAGGTATCTGTGTGTGTGTGTGTGTGTGTGTGTGTGTGCACGCACATGAGCGATATGTAAGTGTGCACATGTGGAGGCCAAAGGACAACTCTAGAGTTACTTTTTTCACCCACACACGGGTTCTTAAGATTGAACTAAGGTCACTAGGATTGTTCTATAAATATCTCAACCTGCAGATCCAGCTGGCACATATTCAAGAGAGCCTATTTTCACAGAAATACATCCAGTTTATAATTCTGATGTCATGGTTGCCTGAACATGGAACCCCTGTTTACATGCTAATTTGGATAGGGAAGTCCCAATCCTTGATAAGAACTATAGGTACTATTAACTAAGAGAAAGAAGTAACAGTCTTCTCCAGCCATGAGCCCTCTGATAGGCCATCTCATCAAAGTGCTGAGCCCTAAACTCATGTACTATGAGCACTCATCTGACTGTATTTATCTATTTATATGTATGTAGGCATATTAACAATAATAATGGGAGAAATCAATCTTGATAATGCATGAAGGTACAAGGGGGCTTGGAGACAGGGGAAGGGGGACAGTGGGAGGGAAAAGCACGATAGGACAAGAGGGAGACTGGAGGTCAAAACACATTATCTGTATGTATGAAATACCATAATGAAACACATAATTTTGTAAATTAATTGATGGTAATGAGATGAAATAATATGCTAATATTGTAAGGAATAAGCTGATTAAGACCCAGGATAGGAGGTAAAAACATGAGTTTTTCTAAGGGGAGAAAAGACCTTCTGTGCCCCAGAGAAACTCTAAACTCAGGAAGTAACTCAATAGAATTAAGAAGTTGTGGGAACTGATTTTATTCATTTACTCCTTCTTAATCCATACCTATATACACAGCAAGGGCTAATGAAAGACACTCTTGGATAAGCAGAGATGCTTTCAAAGAGACCTGGAGCAGCTGGACAGCCTAAAAGCAGCAGAGGCTGTCAGAGTTGTCTGGAAGAGGCAAAGAGTAATTAAACTTCCTGTACAAGACACCAACCAAAGAGTACACATGGTGGAACTCGTAACTCCAGCTGCATATGTAGCAGAATATGGTCTAGTCAGTCATCAATGGGAGGAGAGGCCCTTGGCCCTGTGAAGGTTCTATGCCCCAGTGTAGGGGAATGCCAGGGCCAAGAAGCAGAAGAGTATGGGATGGTGAGGAGAAGGGAGGGAGGTTACAGGATTTTTTTTTCCAGAGGGGAAACCTTGAAAGGAGATATCATTTGAAATGTAAGTAAAGAAAATATCTAATAATAAAGAAGACACTCTCCACCCTTTGTACTGCCTCTAAGTTGTGCTGGACCCTCCAGGTTCCCAGCTTTTGTGAGTTATCACCCATGCTAGGATGGACCTTAGCGATGCATTTGTCTTTGACTCAGTTCTGCCCTGTATATGAACACTTCACACATATTCTTATAATTAATCTTGGTAAACTTCTTTAGCTCATCAGTTTTGAACTGTGGTGGCATCTTTGCTTCAGTTTTCCATTCGTTTCCTGTATGAGGTGATTTGACATTTGCTCATGCCACCTCAGGAATAAGAGCCACTTTGGATTTGAGGCTGTGATCACCACTTTCCCCTTACTCAGATATTAACAAGTACAGATAAGAGTCTGGAATGTATATATACTCATTATATATGTTTGTGTAAAACCATGTAATTTTCCATGTGACCACAAGTCTCTTTGAGGGGATCAGTTACATATCTAGTCAATGAGTTTGACTGTCTTAGGTATAGAAACTGTGACCATTGCTACACTTCGTGTTGAGACAATCTCCTTTCATACTTTGGCCGTTTATTCTTGTGGCTCATGCACCATGAGTAGTAAGTTTATTTTTCACACTCATTCTTTTTTTTTCCCTGGGTATATATCATGTTCTACAAAGCACCCTAAGGAGTCCCTCCAGGTTAAAAAAAATCATAGTTCATATTCTGTTTTTTTTCCAGTGTTTGGTGAAGCCCTGGTAGATGATAGAGTATTGAAATCACACCTTTACATCTTTTCACATTATCATGCTTGGCTTAATGACCAAAACTATCAATGAATTTCTTGATGATACTGGGGATGCTTTTACCAGCACAGTCCTTTGACCTTGATATGTACTGCAGAGTCTGTGTACACCGACTGTATAGCACAGTCATTGTGTGGGTCTTACCTGTGAGGTGAAACAAGTAGGTCTTATATTGATTTCCCCATTATCTGCTGTAGTATTCTCTGGTTCAATATAGATTCTCTCTTGCTTCATTATTTTAAACTGTCCTGGAATCTTGTGTTTTGTGTTCTAGGGCTTTAAATCAATACCACCCTTAGCTCCTGACACCACTATCCCCTGGTTCATAAAGCCAAGGCTGCTCAGAGCTCAGTTCCTTTCATAGGATGTACTCCTAGTTGGTTTATGCTGAAGTAATTACCTAACTATGTCTTCGCTGGTAGGGAAGAAGGAGAGCTATGTCTGAGGAGGGGTAAGAGGATATAGCTCTATTGCAGAGAAATCTTCAGGGGCTTTATTTCAGATGGTTCTTCAGGACTTCTTACAGTGTTGGATATTTCAGAGAAACTTAGAAAACCCTCATAGCATATACTGTGTGTCATTCTACTATGTGTAATGGTTTTGGTTTTCAAAGCAGTCCTTGATTTAGAATAGCAGATTTTTTTTTCTTCCTTGGAAAAAGAAATTGTTGGCTCCCATGGCCTACCAGCTGGAGAATTTCCTAGATATAACCAGAGACACTTTAATTTTCACACTTAGTTTGCAATTGTTTGTCACTTGGTGTAAGATGCTTTTTTTAAAAAAAAATTCTGGTAATCAACGTTGCTAAGCAATAGCTTTTGATCTCTTTATTTAAACTAACTGCCTTCATAAACAGTTGATACTACAAGTTTACAAGCTCACTTACTCCATAGATAGTATAGTCCTCCTAACTCTCCAGATGTAACTAGATTTAAAATTGGATCATCATAAAATGAAAAATATAACTTGTGTTGTATTTACCACCAGCCATTCTATATCACCCAATAGTTAACAATAAATGATCTGATTTCATTATCTGTTTCATTAATACTCCTATAGTAGAAGTGTATAAGCATACTTACTTCATTTGAAGAATATTGTCAAGTAAGTTTGAGATATTAAACATTCTGTACAAAACAATTTATGTGAAAAAATAAAAACAATTTGGAATAATCACAGAAAGTAGTTGGACTCCAGTACAAGCCAAGTGCAGTCTTAGCCCAACTGATGGGAGGCCAGGAGCAAGAAGTGGATGATAGGGATTCCTTGTTAGTGTGGATATTGTTTTTAACCTTGTTCCATGGAGTCAGAGGATGTGGAATACTGTGTAGAGTATGTGTTGAAATTGTGTAGAAAAGCAGAAACAGTACTAAAAGTGTTTGTGTAAAGAAAATTCATTATGAAGAACAGAACCAAGTAGTCACAGAGCCCAGCAAGTCCAAAATCTTCAGAGTGGATTTACGGACTGGAGACCTGGGAGAGATGTGGTTATATTTCTGGACAAAGGAGGTCTTTAGAAAATTCTGCTTTATTTAAAGGAGGACAATCTTTTTATTTTATTCTGTCTTTCACATGAGTGAAGGAGTTCGAATACCATACTGAGGAGGACAACCTGCTTCACTCAAAATCCACACATGTCATGGTTCATCTAAAACAACACAATTAAAACCCACAGAAGAAAATTTGATTATAAATCTGTGTGTGCAACCCAGTCTGTTGAGGCATGCAGCTAGCATCTCTGAAAATGGCCTTGGCTAGAATGGTCTCCACAATGGCAGATTGCAAGGAATGAGTTGCCTTTCCAGAATCAGGACAAGTTTCCAATGGTGAAAAAGCATGACGTGGTTCTGTGGCTACAAGAGCAGTTTTGTAATCATTTCATTGTGTACTCAATTTTATTGAAAAAAAAATGTTTACCTATGCTTATCTTCATTCCACCAGCACCTGTTTGGATCAGTATAGATGCTCTCTTGCTTCATAACTGTCCTGGAAAATTTGTATTACAAAAATTAGTCCTAAGTTTTTAAAACTTAGGGATTTCAGCATTTCATTGAGGTTGAATGTGTACTCTTTTTGTTTTATTACTTTACATTCTAGTGCTAGGAGATGTGCAAGAGGAACAGCAAAAATAGATTTAGAACTCCTTGAATGCAGCCCACTGGTTAGCTCAATCGCGGTGTGCCACAAATGGGCAGAACCCTGAGGACTGTGTATCCTGAAGACTTTCTGCTGTTGAGGAGTGTCTTTCTGCTTGTCTCCCTCATGTTATTACATCCCTCATAAAAATTGTGTGAAATTGTGTGACGACGCTAAAGAGTATCCAGCCCCTCACTCGGTAGTGTCACTGACTCTTACAATAGTAGAGATTGATCTTTTCCAAACACTGCTGCTGGAGCAGATTAGTGATTTAAATACCACCCTTAGAGAGGCGTTAGACATGAATATTGTTAGTAAGGTTAGGTTAAAATGATTTTACTAGTGGCTTCAATATAGAATTCTTGGGGAACAATTTAATGTTAACAAAGGCCCACTTCTGATTATTTGGTGAGGGATTTTTTGAAGTCAGAACAAGAGCAATGGCCGCCCAACTAGTATTAGCTGACCTGCCTTCTTGCTAAGGCTGGGCTAGTGATCAAAATGATAAGTAATTTCTTGTGGCCAGTTTTGCCCTCAGCTTCCAGATATGATTTAATCAAAAATAGCTGGTGAGTATGTGTGCACTGTGAGGATTTAAGGTAAAAATGACTGATTGCTTTGTATAAAAAATTTAGATTTGTGATTCTTTTAAGATTTTTTTACAAGATAAATAATTTAAGATAAATAATAAAATATTTCATCTCTTCTTTGAAACCACAAATTATAGCTTGCTATTGAGAGAAACTGGCTGAAAAATATTTTGCTTGCTTACACTTTAATTTATCACAAGTTGCTTAGATACTATTGTATGTGGGTTCTTGGGAATAATTTGGTTTTTACTTGTGTTACATAAAATGTTTAATCATGTAAAGACCTTAAAGAACATGTTGGATTATTTTCTTACTCATTGCAATTATTCACTTAAAGAAAAATTGAACGTAATCACATTATAATTTTTATATTGCTTGAAAGATTTTGCTGGAATATGTAAGCTATAGAAGAAATAAAGATCTTGTATCTTGTGAAACTTTGTTTCATTCACCAAGTGTGTGTGTGTGTGTGTGTGTGTGTGTGTTTGTGTGGGTATGTGTGTTTGTGTGGCTATATGTATATGTATGTGTATATGTGAGCATGCGTGTTTGTGTATGTGTGTATGGCTGTGGTTTTTTTGTGTGTCTGTGTGTGTTTATATGTGTGCGTGTGTGTGTTTGTGTGGGTATGTGTGTTTGTGTGGCTATATGTATATGTATGTGTATATGTGTGCATGTGTGTTTGTGTATGTGTGTATGGCTGTGGTTTTTTTGTGTGTCTGTGTGTGTGTTTATATGTGTGCGTGTGTGTGTTTGTGTGGGTATGTGTGTTTGTGTGGCTATATGTATATGTATGTGTATATGTGAGCATGCGTGTTTGTGTATGTGTGTATGGCTGTGGTTTTTTTGTGTGTCTCTGTGTGTGTGTGTTTCCATATTTTTTGCCAGCCCAGGAAAAGTAAGTTTTACTCCCTCAGAGAAAAGTCTGCTGATTACTTGCCTACTGCACAACCCTCTACAGTAAAACTGGCCTGTCAAAGCTTTGGCATCTTAACAACAGAATGAATAATGTAGGAAGAGCACTTCTTGCTTTTTTTTAAATCATTTTATTCATTTATATTTCAAATGTTATCCCCCTTCCCGGTTACATCTCCAGTAAACCCCTCATTCCATCCCCCCCCTCTCTTCTCTCCCCTTTGCCTCTATGAGGGCACTCCTTCACCCATTCACTGACTCCTGCCTCACAATTCTTAGCATTCCCCTAAGCTGGGAATCAAGCTTGCTTCCCCTTTCATTGATGTCAGATAATGTAGCTGGAACAACAGGGCTGTCTCTAGGCAAACCTCTAGGGGCCTTGCAGCTGCAGAACCATCTTTTGCATGAGGACCTAATTGAGGACTGCCAGAGAGAATAATTCCTCTACACCTTGTCTCGTATTCAAATGTCTGCTCTTCTGGCTCAACTCTTGTTAATCAGAGTCTCATTGTAGGTGATGCTATATTTAGGAAATATAGCGTCTGTTTCATGTCAAGGTAACTGATTATTGATTTTTCTTTAACTATAGATTAGTTCATATACTCACTTATCCTTAGCACTGTTAGTGTGTAAGGTATATTTCTTTCACAGTAGAAAACACTAGTGATAAATAACATAGAGGTGAGAAAACTTATTTTGGTTCACTGTTTCTGAAGGTTCAGGCCATGGTCAGGTGTGTAATTAGTTCTAGATTTGTGGAATACCATGTTTGAGGGCATGATGTGGCAAGACCTCTCACTCAATGGGAACAAAGAGGAAATGAAGAAGCCATAATGACATTTTTCCTTCAAGTATAAGTCTATTGATCTATTTCCTTCAACTAAGCCCTGCTTCCTAAGGTGTAAATCACCTCCCATCAGTACCACTAGCTAGGTTTTAAGTAATCCACACATGACTCTCTGGATCCAAATAATGACTTGTAATTCCATATATTTTACTCCACCCAGTTTGTGAATTAAAGGCTTATTGAGTTTAATAAATCTGTCCCCAAAGATGTGGCAAAGGAGCACGAGCTTCAACATCCTTTGTACTCTGTCATTCACATCAGTAAACTTTCTGATCTTGAGTTTACCTGACAATTTAGTGAGGTTCCTAGAATTTTTTTGCAGTCATTAACATTCAGATCTCACTTCAGTATGATGACATTTGAAATTTATTATGCTGTTACTATAGGTTAGAACTGTACAATGTAATGAATTAAAATAGTCAACTTAAGTGTGTCTGTAGTTATTCATACTACTATAATAAACCCGAGCCTTGGAATTGCTCTAGTACACCATCTTGCATTTTGTGTGCTGTGCTGCTTTGGGTCTTCATAGGCACACCTTTCCTTGCTGTGTGAGCCCCCTTCTTCCGACACTTTGTCTTCTCCTGTGCTAAATTTCTTCAATTTTTAAATAGAAGGTTATGGCATACGAGAGACCTTCATGTTCTGCTCTTCACCATCATCCAGAGTTTCAGCTAGAAACAAAGTTCGCTTATATACTTAGTTAAAAGTAAAAGAACAGTTAAAATAAACATAAATTGTTATTTAAAATTACTCCACGAGTACTTATTTTATATATATGCCAAACTTATTAGCCTTAACAACATCTAAAATGTCCCAGAAAACTTCTAATCCAGGTATTAAAAAATAATGAAATCTAAATACCAGTGTTTCATCATGGCTAAATACTTTAAAAGTAAGAAACATAAAAATATACGGTGTGTTACTTAAGGAAAAATTAGTACAACAGAAAGCATGTTTTTTTTTTTTTAAGAAAAAATCTACTATTATAGTACATTTTGTTTTGTTCTGGTTTGTTTTCTATTTTGCTATTGAAAGAGAGATCGTCATATAGCCAGGGACGGTTTTGTGCACTTGTGTAAAGGAGAATGACCTTCACCTACTGACCACTCTTAACATCACAGCCATGGCCCATTGTACTCAGCTATTACAGTAATTGTCTAGGACCTTTTTACATGCCAAGGGCTAAACATAAGACAATGGACATTAACAATACTTTAATAACTAAAGAAAGAACAAATTGGGTAACCACTATTTAATTGTCAATACTAACAAGCACATTTTGGATAACTGTTCTTAAGTGATAGCTGATTGAAACCACAATGAATGTAAATCATACAATTTATGCTCTGAAACATAATAAAATACCAAAATATGGGGGGGGAAAGTTACTGGAAACACAAGGGGAATAATCCCACAGAATATTAACTACAGTTGCATCAATGAGGTAACTGTCTATCTTTTTCATTTTGAACTTGCTTTGCATCTCCAAGAACCTCTTAAAATTCTATTTAACTGAAGTATTGATACAAAGTTATTTTCTATTTTATTATTGCTTTCTGTCATTAGCATGTTTTGCTCATTTAAATGTGATTATTAAGGACATCTGAATGCTACTTAAAATGTGGAAATAGGATTTCAAATATCAAAGTTAAAAAATGCAGGAGAAAATAAATCTGAGAAGTTAAAAGTCCTAGCATAGCTTGGAGGGATTAACCCTGGTCTAAAGAAAGGCCACTTCTTTTGTGAAAGGAATATAAAGATGGAAGGAAACAGAAGGCTGTATTTGTAAGTGATGTTAGAAAATTTTATTTTTCACACTTTCTTCGAAATGGGAGAAGAAGCATTTGAAGAACTTTGAAGTAATTGATGTGTAGAATAAGGCTGGTTAGTTAACGAAAGGGCATTACTCTGCATCAATTGCTTACTTGAAGTTGGAGAGAAATTCATAGTATCTGTGGAAACTTTCCCAGAAATACTCAGCAGACCTAGCACACTCAGAGAATGCCAACATCTGTTACTAGACAGAGGGATTGTCCAGAGGAAAAAGAATCATGGAAATTGTCTCTAAAAGAGCAGCTCAACAATAAAATCTCCTGGTCAGAACAGAGAAGGAAATCTGGAGAGCAGTGACTAGGAAGTGCTGGGCACAGGGTAGGAAGGCTCTGGATGTTAGAAGATTGTGACCAAGAGGAGAAGAGGAGACAGCAGAAAGCCTAGGATTTTTCGGTTATAGTCTGAGGTATAAATGTTTATTGTGGAAGAAGCAAAGTCACTGAAAGGATGACAATGGGACTGTGCATATAAAGTAGAAGTTGAGGGAAAAATAAAGCTTTGTGTGGTCATTTGGATAAGCTTTTTCCCTGTAGAGAATATTTAAAGCATTCAGTTCAAACAATATTTTTTTAGACATTACTGTTTGTTTTCTGAGAAATGTTTTGTGTCTGCTCACATTTGTTTGGAGTATTTATTTCCTTGCTGTTTAGATTGTTTTGGTTAATTGTATATCCTCTGTCTGATATATAACTCTTTCCTTCCACTCTGTTATCTCCTTTTACACATGATTAAGTGGGTTTTATTGGTTTTTATAATTCAGAACTTTTTACTTTCATGTAGTCACACTGTTTAGCTGCTCAGTTCTCTCCTTAGACATCACGGAAATGTCTTGAAAACAAGACAACAAATATTGGAGAGGATATGAGCAAAATGGCATGCATTGGCATTGTGGGTAGGACATGAACTGTGGTATTGTAGGTAGGGCATGAACTGCTTGTTTTGAGCAAGGATATAGATGCAAGTATTTCATATAACAAAAGTTACATTGTAATTGTTGAGAGACATGATCAAATAATCACACTCTAAATTCCTAGCTGTAGTCCTAAGCCTGTCTCTCGAAGGCTGCTCAACTGGGTGAAGTATCTCAACTAACGGCTATGTCCAGTCTCTAAGAGAAGTCTCTGATCTGAGAGTCAGGATCCCGGGAGAGGCTCTCCAGTAGCAGGGCAAATTGAAGTGGTGTCTCTATAGACATGCAGAGCAGAGCATTGCTCTTGGTCTCTGCTTATAGACTGTCCAGTGGGCATCATGGAGTCCTGTGTCTTACTTGCTTGAGTTAGCAATGTCACAGAGTTCTGGTTATCAGGTACAGCCTTGAGTGTAGTGGGAATCTGAACTAAGCTATTTTTACAAGTCTAAAAGTCACTTTTTTCATTAATTTATTTACATATTCACTTTACATACTGATTGGAGACCCTCTTCTCCCAGGACCACCCTCACAAATCCTTCTCATTACCTGCCTCCTTTCTCCTCAGAGAAGGGGAAGCTCCCTTTGAGTACCTCACTGCCCTGAGACATACAGTGGCAGCAGGGCTAAGTGCATCTTTTCCCACTAAGGTACAACCAAGCAGTTCAGTTATGGGAAGGGGATCCAATGGTAGGCAACACAGTCAGAGATAGCCCCTACTCCAGTTGATAAGGGACCTACCTACATGAAGACCAAGCTGTACATCTGCTACAAATGTGTAGGGGGTCTAGGTCTAGCCCCTCATGCTCTTTGGTCAGTGGTTTGCTCGTTGTAAGCCTCCATGGACTCAGATAAGTTGACTCTATATCTTCTTGTGCCTCTAGCTTATTTAATTCTAACCCCTACTTTTCCACAAGACTCTCTGAGCCCCATCTAATGTTTGACTTTGGGCCTCTGAATCTGTTTTCATACACAGCTGGATAAAGCCTCTAAGGAGACAGTTATGCTAGGCCCCGTCTGCAAGCATAGGAGAATATCATAGTGTCAAGGGTTGGCTCTCTGACATTGGGTGTGTCTCAAATTGGGCCAGTCATTGGTTGGCTGGTCCCTCAAATTCTGCTCCATCTTTATCATTGTACATCTTGTAGACAGACCAAATTTTAAGTCGAAAGTTTCATGGGTAGGTTGATGTCCCCCTCCTTCCCTTGGAAGTCCCCACATGGCTATAGGAGGTGACCACTCAGTCTCCATATCCCCCTCTATTAGAACTCTCAGCTGGAGTAAACCCCATAGACTTCCTAGAGCCTCTGAAATCCCAGGTCTCCAGCTAGTTCCAGAGATGCTGCCCCATAGATTTTCATTTTCATTTCTAGCCTTGTCTCCCCCAACCCCCACCCCAATCTAATCCCTGTCCTTCTAGTTCCCTCTCCTATCTAGTTTCCTCTGTCCATCTACCTCTGCTGACTGTTTTGCCTTTCCTTCTGAGTGAGATTAATGCCTCCTCCCTTGGGTCCTCTGTATTACTTAGTTTCTTTTGGTCTGTGGATTGTAGTATGAATATCCTGTATTTATGGTTAATAAGCACTTATAAGTGAATACATACCAGGCATTTCTTTCATTACACAAGGGTAGCCACTAGAGATTTCAGTGTGGTAGTTAAGGAAGCAGTCTACCATATGACCTAGCTCTGTAAAAGCTCATGATACATTCAAAGTACTCTACTTTTCATTGCAGGCATAAGTGTTTTTCTCTGTTTATCACAGTTCTATATACAATAGTCAGGAAATAAAAACACCTTGGATGTTCATTAACTGATAGTTATTGAAAATGTAGGACTTTTACACAATGAAATTTGTTCAGCTAGCAAGAAAAATAAGACTATTTAATTGGCAGTATAACTTGAAAACAGTATACTGAGTCACATAGCTCAGAATGAGAAAGAGAAATGTCATGTTTTCTCGGTCATTTCTGAACTCTAGCTTTGACTTTGTTTTTTTTTTTACATTTGTGTGTTTAAATTGGAGCATCTGTGGGGAAAAAAAAAAAAAACAACCTAGAAAGTGGCCATGGTAGGGAAGAGGAAGAAGGATCTTAAGAAAATAGAATATAGGTAACATGAAGGGGGGAAAGCAGTAATTGGATGTATTTTATTCCAGCAACATGGTTGTTCTGGCAAGGGATCATACCCAAAGACTTTCTAGCTTTGTGCGATCCAGACAGAATTCAAGATACATCATGTATCTTTAATCCCTCTGGCTGGGATATAGATACCCCCTTTGTAAAACCTAAGGTAACAGTAGTTTGTAGAATGAAGCACCCAATTGAATCAATTAGATATAATTAGCTTGAATCTAATTGGAATGGCAGATAAAGTAACAGAATAGGTCAGAGATGGGTACCATCTCATGAGAACAGCATAGGAAAGAAAAGCTATTTAAGAGCCGTACAGGGAGAGTCCGTCAGTCAGCTGTAAGTCAGCACACTGAGTGCATTGCAGTCAAGCTGAGTGGAGGTCAGTAGAGGCAGTTAAAATCAGAAAGTAAGAAGGACCCCAAAGATTAAAACAATTGCCAGAGTTAGTTTGAGGCCAACCAGAGAAATTCAGTGAGAAGATGAGAGAAGCCAGAGTGAATCAGTCAGTTTGGAGAGGAGTTTGAGCAAAAAGAGCTGAGTTGAACTAGAATTGAACTAAGATGAACAACTAGATAGAGTTCAGAAAGAACTAGAAAAGGTATGCTCATTCAGCACTGAGCCTCTGAGATGACAATGACATCTGGAAAATAAAAGTTAGTTTTACAAGTAGTATAAGGGAAGGTTTAAGTTGTAGAGAGATGGGAGGTTAGAGTGGAGTAGTAAGTTGAAGCAGAGATAACATTAAAGATGTTTGAAAAACCTGCATTCTAAAAAATTCAAGTGTATATACACAGACACACTCACACACATATATTTGTATTTGTGTGTGTGTGTGTGTGTGTGTGTAAGACTGTTTACAAATATATTTTATATACCTACATATGTTTGTCATTCATGTAGGATTTTAATTGGAATTACCCTACACAAGGAATATTGTTCTCTAATAAGCCATAGGATGCAAAATATAAATACCAGTGCTAGTTGCATGATAAATACCCACTAGAGTTTGTCAGGTCTGTCCCTGAACCACCTGTGACACTCACTTCAAATAGTACAGGCTATTGAAACTACTTAAATAGTACAGGCTCTTGCCATTTTTCTAAGCTGGTCTTCAGAACTTGATTACAAGACTCTATTGATGAAGAAATACATATGTTGGTCATGGACATAAGAATTCAAGTTTAAAATAATAAATAAATAAATAACTTGAAAATAAAAAAGAAAATTTAAAAGAAGTTTTTTTTTTTTTTAAAGAATTCAAGTTAATACTGATCAGAAGCTGCTCTCTGCTAGCTGTCATCTTTGAAGGTCCTATAAAGCACACTAAGATTAGAATGAAGAAAATTATCAGCAGTCTTATCCAGCTACAAGTACTGTGAGATAAAACAATGGCTAACAAGGCACAATAAAGTCATAGGTATAATATTAGTGAAGTATCTATGAAAATAACACATCCCTTTCTGATTGGATCTAAGTCTCATTCCACAGTAAGAAATACATATGTGGTAGTGTATATTTGACCAAGAACGGATGATTGGGAATTTTATTGCCCTGAGTGTGAACCTACATAATACCAACTGTTGTCTAAAATCCTATCTCCCTACCATTAAATTGCTGCATCTTAGAGACCTCATCAGAGAAACTTCTTTATGCAGCAGATGATGGTTCACACAGAACGTCACAACTGGTCACGATAATCAAGACAAGTGACAGTTGAATGCTCAGCCCCAAAAGTCACATCTTTATCACATCCCCTGTAGCAAGCCTAGGGGACACTGTGAAGGAGGGGTGAGAAGAACCAGAGGCTGGAGCCTTTGGTGTCTTTTTGACTCGAAAGGGTCATGGTGGTCCTGAACTCAACCTCTGCAAATGATTGACTAAATCAGGACTGACAACATTCAGGTATGGAGGGGGAAACACACACCAACTAGATTCCTAGCTAATGCCAATGCATGGTCTATGGTCCAACGCACTACATTGGGTGCCAACATATTTGATTAAGTGGGTTATAAAAAGAAACAGATATGAAGTCAAGTTCTGAGAGAAACTAAGTGGGAAATGAATATGGTAAAAATGTACTGTATGCATGCATGAAATTCTCAACAATGAATAAAAGAGTACATTAAAAAGATGAAAAGAAATTATTTATAACTGTATGTACTGCAATTACATGCTTCATTAAGGTCATATAAGGGTTTTAAATTACCAATTTTAATGTGCTTAAAAATAAAATATGAAGATATTTGTATAAAATTTTATTTTTACACATGTATGTATAATTGTATATAATTACATTTCTCCCTTTTTTCCTTCCAAACCCTCCTATATATACTTCCTGTAAATCCATGACTCTTCTTCACTAATTGTCTTTGCATGCATATATGTAAATATATATTCCTATATATAACACCCTTAGTCCATTTAAAGCTATTTGTTATGTATGTTTTCAGATCTGACCTTCGGGCACTGGAGAACCAGTCATTGTGCTATTTTCTGAGGAGGACTACCTCACCTCAGTCCCAGTTTTCCTCAGTTTCCTACAGTTTTTGGTGTAGGGTTGATATCTTACATTGAACTAAATTTATCAACACAATTCTAATCTCCATTGAAAATGAAAGTACAAATGACTTCAAATTTTAGAAAGTTTATTAAAATGTTCATGATGTCTTCAATGAAAAGTATCAGGTGCTAATGAACAGTCAGTGTTCTGAAACAATCCTTAAAAAATCCTTCCTCACCATGGCCATCAAGGATCATATATCAATTTTTTAAAGTTTTAACCACAGTACTTTCACCACGTGTAATTTTTGTGGAGTTATTTCAGTGTCCAGAATCTGAAATAGCTCCAAGGGTCCTGGTTAGTGGTGAAGAATTCTTCCTAGATTGTTAAATTTAGTTTGGCCTTTGGTGATATTCAGTACAGCAAGCATTTGTAATATTTAATGTCTATTAACTAGTTACTCAAATGTGTTAGTGATGACATTTTTCTCTGATGGGTTGTAAAGCACACACTATGCACTAGCAACCGCCTGAGTCATGCTACCTACATTTCAGTGCATTATTCAAACATGTTAGAAACATTACATCATTCTTCTGACATAATATATACTCCATTGTCATCATTATTACCATTTTCCTTCATTTTTTCCTTATTTATTATTTTTATTTTATTACAGATTATTTTTTGTTAGATATTTTATTTATTTACATTTCAACTGTTATACTCTTTCCCGGTTTCCCCTCCACAAACCCCCAAGTAATCCCCATCCCTCTGCTTCTATGAGGTTGCTCCCACACACATCGATGCACTCCCACCTCACCGCCCTAGCATTCCCCTATAATGGGACATTGAACCTTTACAAAACCAAGGGTCTACCCTCACACTGATGACAGATAAGGCCACCCACTGCTACATATGCAGTTGGAGGCATTGGTCCCTCCATGTTTACTCTTTGGTTGATGGTTTAGTCCCTGGGAGCTCTACGGGAGTCTGCTGGTTGATATTGTTATTCTTCCCTTGGAGTTGCGAATCTCTTCAGATCCTCCAGTCCATGTCCTAACTTCTCCCCTGTGGACCCTGGGCTCAGTCCAATGGTTGACTATAAGTATCTGTATCTGTATTGGTAAGGCTCTGGAAGAACCTCTCAGGAGACAGCTACACCAAGCTCCTGTCAGCAAGCACTCCTTGGCAACAGCAATAGTGTCTGGGTTGGTGTCTGTATGTGGGATGGATCCCCAGGTGGTGCAGCCTCTATTCAGTCTTTCCTACAGTCTCTGCTCCACTGTTTGTCCCATACTTCCCTTAGACAGGAGCAATTCTAGGTTGGAAATTTGGAGATGAGTGAGTGGCCCCATCTCTCAACCAGGGACCTTGCCTAACTTCTGGATAAGGTCTCTTCAGGTTTTCCCTCCCCTCCATTGAGTATTTTAGCTAATGTCATTCCCAGTGAGTCCTATGAGTCTCTTGCTTTCCTGGCATCTGGGACTTTCTGCTGGCTACACCTATTTCCCCATTCCACAATGCTATATGCCCCATTTCCTCCCATACATGAATCTGCCTCCCCTTTTCCCCTTCCTCTCCTTTCTTCCTCCCCCCATCTCCCTCCCAGCTATACTTGCCATGAGTATTTTGTTCCCTCTTCTAAGGCAGAAGCAACCACACTTTCCTCTTCCTTCTTCTTAAGCTTCATTTGATATTCCTCAGTTGAAATTTCTTTGTTTAGCTCTGTAACCCATTTTCAATAGGGTTATTTGGTTCTCTAGAGTCTAACTTCTTGAGTTCGTTGTATATATTGGATACTAGCCCTCTATCAGATGTAGAATTGGTAAAGATTGTTTCCCAATCTGTGGGCTCCATTTTGTTTGAATACATGTACTTAAATACAGTGTGGTCAACAGTGACCCCAACTTCATGGTAACAAAGCTGGGATTTGTTCTGAAGCTATCAGGTGCCAGAATCTACAATGTTCTATTTTTCTCTATAGACATCATTTCTGTGAAATATTATATAGTCATGTATTGTGTTATGACAAGAGAATGTTGTAAGTAATTTATATTTAAAATTTTTCATCCTGTGGGAACATCATAAAATGTGATTCTTTAAATTTCAGCTGGCCTAGATAAGTCACTTGATGTGAATTCTTCTAACGCATTAGGAGGCTGTCAACAAGAAGCAGAAGGCTGGAACTGCAAGAATATGACTGACTGTAGTTGTCTGACTTTTAATGAAGTCTAAGGAATACATTAAAACAATAATAAAATGAGAGAATAGTAAATACAGAGAGCAGTAAGATGGTGGTGAATTATATCAACTGTTATGTAGTGTGATGAATGTGCACCATAACTTTTGTATAGCTGGCAATGCAATGGGATAGTTTATGCAGGAGTCAAAGTAAGCTTATACTATTCTCCTTGCTCTGTGACATTACAACAGTTAAGTTTTTTCTAGGCAGACAATATTTTTCACTCACTATAGAACAGTATGATCACTTACATATAAAGATTTGGGCATATCTAATTTGCAGCTGATTGATAACATGTATACTCAGACAGCTAGGGATACAACTCAACAGGTTTTCAGAGCACATTGTGTTGCAATGTTAAAAGAGTGAATAGCTCTATATACATATTATACTTTCAAATCTCACCAAAATGATACCTTGTAGGGCACTGTGCATCCACATGCCCAGTTCCAATGAACTCTCACACTGTTTTCATTTAGCAGGTAAAATTAATTAAACCTAGAAAGACTGAATTACATACAATTGAGTTACATACATCAAAATACAGTTGCAGAAGTACAGAATCTTAAAGTTCAGGACAAGTTGTTAAAATTTTCAACTTCACACAAAGAACTATCACAGACGGCTAAGGAGTTTGAATCCTAAAATCTGGAACTTTTCTATTGAAAAACCTGAGATGATTTCAGCTTGTGGGGCTCAGAAACATCTTAAGTGGCTTTTGTAGAGCTGTGTACCTTTTCCATTCTGGAATGTGTGAAGCAGCATACTGCTTTTCTATGATGAAATGCACAATCGCTGTTCTTTATACTGAAGTCTACATAGGCAGATAGTC
The DNA here is from genome assembly GCF_008632895.1 of Mastomys coucha. Taxonomy (NCBI): domain Eukaryota; kingdom Metazoa; phylum Chordata; class Mammalia; order Rodentia; family Muridae; genus Mastomys; species Mastomys coucha. The sequence continues at coordinate 87,842,376 of NW_022196898.1, forward strand.
TAAAAACCACTCGTAGGGACATCTTAGCCTTGATCAATTCTCTTCCTGGTATTGCCTTGTGCCCTTAAGCAAATGCACATAAAATACTGCTCTGCCTTTCCCTGGGTTCTTAAATGGTAAGCACAACCATTACCTGGTAGTTAGTCACTCACAGAGGCAGTTTTTTCATTCACCACCCTATTAGTTGAGCTAGTAATGCTAATGGGAATGATTATAAAATAACAAAAGCCTAGAGCTAGTATTTTTCTCTGCACACAGAAAAAGAAAAGCTTAGTAATTACCCTGCATGCCTCATTTAGCAGTCTGGCCAGGGGACAAGAAAAGGTTCATTCAGGAGATTCATACAGTGAAAGCAGTAACTGCTAAACTGGCAACCTGCTGTTCAATTCTTTTATCTACAATACTATACCAGCCCCACGTTTAACAATAAAAATATCAATAATTCACATGTGTTAATACAAGCAATTTCTAAAATGTAATTCATTTTTAAAAGCACTAATTCATGCTATCCCTATCCCCTGGCATGTTCCTCTCTTTGAATTTGTCATACATATTTTCAATCTCCTGAATTTTGAAAATTATTTATGTGGATGTTTGAACATGAAATATCCCACATAGTCTCAGGTGTGTTTTGGATATGATATAAAACCTTATGGATATGGAGTCTTGTTGAGGACAGCACATAGACATAGGCAGATTTTGAGAGTTTATATCCTTGCCTGACTTCCAGTTCACATTTTCTGTTTTGCATTTGCAGCTGAAGATGTGATCTCTCAGCTTCCTGCTCCAGATATTTAATGCCAGGCCTCCCCTATCATAATGGACTCTGTTTAGAACTGTAAGATGAAATAAACTCTTTCTTCCATATGTTACTTTTTGTCATGGTGCTTTGTCACCACAACAAAAACTAATACAGCATGAAACTTAATCCACCATGAGTGACAAACTTCCTAATAGTCATATTTTAACTCATTCCACATGGTCCCTCTTATTGTGTTAAGGCTCACAGAGTACCCAAGACTCAATAATTGTCTTTAGAGAAAGCCTCTTATTAACTTCAGCTACAGAAATATAATTGTTAGTTTCTATGATTACCATAAGTGATAACTATTGATTATGTTCATTCAGTATTGAAAGATAATCTTAATTAAAAAGGAGAAAGAATCAGAGCGTTGTACCAAGGACCACTTTTTTTTTTTTTTTTTTAGGTAACACACTATTGATTTTCACTTTAAAAAATTGAAGACATAGGTTATAGTGATGTCATGAGAAATATGACACAACTTTGGATTTCTTTGAAGAGTAATGCATCTTTAAATAGATGAGCAAGAAGTGGTCCAGAAACCATTATAGTATGTAGAATAGCGTTGCTCTCCTAAGCCATGTGGCAATTCTTCCTAGTTAGCTCAGCAATGTTATTCCATTAATCTTCTTGAAAAGTTAAAGTAGACCAATACTGGTCTACTAATCTGATCATATATTCATCAAGATTACAACTCATGGTTATAAAAATCAGTGTGCTTTCTAAATAAAGCATTTATCAGAAGTTATGTGATTTTTGTTTTAACAGTATCCAATTAAATACTCAAATGGATCCCAGCAGCACTGTGTTCCTTACTCCTCACCCTAATCTGCATTCTTGAATGAGGCATGCACATGCACAAAACCCTTATATTTTGATTTGCCTTAAACAGCTCAATGGCTGGGCCACCTCCTAGCCTCCACATGACTAATCTACATCCCTGTGATATTCCTGCTTTTTTACTTACTAAAACATGTATTCCATCTTTCCTGCTTTGGACCCAGTTGAGAAATATTGCTAATATTAATAATAACATTTCTAATATAAAATCCCTATATTAGAAAGCCATTTAGAACATTCCATTCATTTTAATATCATGACTTTCATTAAAATACAATATACTTTGTTATAACCAACCAAATAATTATCAAAAAATGTTATAAGATAGTAGTCCTGAAGATGAAACTTAGATTATTTAGGGTTAGAGTAAGTAATATGACTTGCTTATAAATTGTCAATTTAGCCCATGTTTAGAAAATTCTTTCAAATATTGCTGAGTTTGTATGATCTACAATTAACTAGGTCTACAAAAATATTCTCTAGTTGAGCATATATTTCTTGAGCATGAGTATTCATCTTGGCTACATAATTTTAGAAAAGTAAAAGCAGATCTCTGTCTTCAGGGGATTGATTCATAAGGTTACAAACACGAGGAAAATGTTTGATTTAAATGGTGATGCATAATGAAATGATATGGCTAGCTATTGAGGAACTCATGAACATTTACAATGAGCTGCTGTATGAGGGATGATGTCATTGTCTCAGGTCGACCTCTGAAAAGCAAGGCTCTATTAAGGAGAAGACCACAGATCGTTTCCTGTTCTGTGCCTTCTAAGACTGTAATTCACCTCTGGAGTAACATCCCTCAGTCAATAGCTATTTAGCTCTGCTGCACAAATATGAAGGAGGGTCTGATATAATGTATCCATAACTAAGGTGACAATTAAGCCATAGAAATGCATGACCTAGAAAACAATGCATAGCACAAAAGATTTTTTAGTGTACAGACCCAGAACAAAGCACCATGCCCCCCATTTTTGGAAATGATTAATATACGGTTATTAAATGAGTGAGTGACATATGACTAACAATAGTACTCCTTGTGCTATTGGGACTGCAATAACTGTTCTGATAATTTTGCTGTTACTGCTATAGTGCTACTGTCATGCTTAATCAGCTTTTAAATATATTAATTTAGGGTTCTCCATGATTTTCCTTTTACCTGTTTTTTTTTTTCACATACAGGTGCAGAGCCATTATTCTTCCCTGATATTATATTGTTTTAAAGAAAGTTTTAGACAGCCATGAGCAACAAAAAAATAATTCTCCAGACAAGCCATCTGGAATATTTTTTATATATTTCAAATAACTGAGGAAAGCTTAAACTCCAGAGAAAGTTTTTCTTTTTTCTTTTCTTTTCTTTTTTTTTTTTTTTTTTTTTTGAGACAGGGTTTCTCTGTGTAGCCCTGGCTGTCCTGGAACTCACTGTGTAGACCAGGCTGGCCTTGAACTCAGAAATCTGCCTGCCTCTGCCTCCCAAGTACTGGGATTAAAGGCATATGCCACCAACACCCGCTTTGGAGAAAGTTTTATTTCATATAGTATACCGGGCCCCTGGTCACTTGAGGTTAAATGTTACTTCCAAAGTGTATTTGATTAAAAACAAAGAGTTAAAAGAAAATGAAACCACATTTAGGATAAGATGAACAGCAGTCAAAGTGAATGAGAGTCCCTCTGCTCACAATCACGGGGACCTGAGTTAGATTAATAGGACTCAGCAGTAGAACCACGCCTCTGACAGTGGGGCTCACGACTTACTGGGTACTGTGTCTGACCCTGATTGTTGTTGTTACTGCTTTTTGGACCATGGGCAAAATATTTGATCTCTGTGTGCCTCCTTTTCCTTATACTCAATATGCAAATAAGGTTTTAAGGACATATCTAGGAGTTAAATAAGATAATGTCTTTAAGAGCGAATTAGTGGATATACTCTGTGCATTCTTCCGTTTATCATCTAAAGATCCTAGTAGTTTTTCATGGGAACATATATTAGAACTATGTTGTAATTGAGTCTGGGGCAATGACTTAGTCAGTAAAGTGCTTGCTACACAAGCATGGAGGGCTGAGTTTGGATTATCTCACCCTCACAGAAAGCCAAGCATTGAGAAACACACTTTCATCATCAGTGCTGTAGTGTCCGGAAACACTAAGATTCCCGGCGTTCTCTGGCCTGCCACCCTAGCCTTACAGGGAAGCTCCAGGTCCAGTGACAGAGTCACTCAGAGTGACTCTGTGACTCCAGTGACAATGGTCGCTCAGAGAAAACTATCTCTTCATGTTGATATCTAATACCAAATGATCAGCCTGAGAACACACAAGTAACAAATACAGACTGACTCAGGTGTACATACAAAGAACATATACAGGCTGATGCAGTTTTGCAGCGAGAAAGGAGATGAGGGAAGATTTGGAGGGATGAATGAGTAGGGGAAATGATATGCTAATAATCTCAAAAAAAATAACAGAATTAAAACACAAGGTAGAGAAAGGCATCCAACTCCACATTCATGTACACATATACATGCATATACATATATTATACAAATACACTCCCACACACACATGCACATGTATACACACACACATACACATACACCCCCCCCCACACACACACACACACACGATAGGAGGCCTAAGTTTTTCAGGATTTCAGTTAATTATTATGAAGCAAGTCCAATTTTTTTTCCAGAAAACTCATAAATAACAACACCAGTAAATATTGAATCATGGCCTTCCAAAATTCTGCAAGAATCTTGGTTAATAAACACTCAGTAGATTTTGGCAGAAAGTTAGAACTCCATTACTTTTTGAAGCAACATATTTATGCTTCACTAAACTCTCAGACACAGCATCCAAAATCGATATAAGAAAGTGGGGAATCTGGTTAGGACCTGGCAGAGTTCATGGCCTATGAGCTGGGTCAAAACTCAGTGAAATATGTCTTGAAATACTAGGAAAAAAGAACACTAGTTATTATATAACACATGAGCTATTACCAAGCAGTTATTTCTTGCAGCAATTACTTGAGGGAGTTCTGCCTCCTCCCAGCACTGTCTATTATGGGCATAGAAATTGTGTCCTTTCAAGCTTCAGAAAGAATAAGCAAAGTGACAGTAGAAGTCTTGCTAGAAGAGTGTCAGTATGGTCCTATGCAGAGAGAAACATTGATTTATAAACACTCAGAAGAACTACTGAGATAAGTTTGGCTCTAAAATTAAAACCCGCAGAGCATAGTTTACTTTTCTGTTTTTGAAAAATGCTTAAACCATAGGAAATGGAAAAGATTTGAGATTTACTTTAATGTAAGTTTCCAACTTGATTTGCGATATGTATGAATGAATGACAGAAAATTTCAACAACAAAATTCTAAAAGCAATTTGAATGTCATCTTTTAGAGTACAAGTCTGTAACTCCCTATCTTTAACCTCTTACCCTGACTCTTCCGGTTTTTGTCAATACTAATGTACCTTTCTCTATCCCATACACAATTAACTCATTTTTAGAGGTACCATTTGATGGTAATTAATTTTATATCTAAAATATGAAACAAATGAAAATATTTTTATTATTAAAAATATTTTTCATATAATATATTTGGATCATGATTTTTTCTTCATCTAACTCTTCCTCACCTCCCACCCACCAAAATCTCTACCTTCTTTCCCTCATTTTTTCTCTTGTATTTATAAAAACAAAAATTCCATGAAAAGACAAAATTAAATAATAGATGCAAAGAACCTTTAAGTTTAAGAAAACAAAAAAAACCCAAACAAACAAACAAACAAGCAAACAAACAAACAAAAAATCCAAACTCTAAATATACCACTTAGTTAATCTTCTGTTGGCCATCTATATCTGGCCATAATGAATTTCTCTATAGGTCTGCCAATAAGTGTATTTCTTGTGCTTTTTTTTTGCCTATTCTTTTGTGTTTGTTTTTACTATTTGCCCCTTTATAGTTTATTTTTATTTCATTAATTTTATTTTAACCATCTACTTTTTAAAACATTAGAAAAATAAATGTCTGGAGGAATAAAAAGGGAACATATAATAAATTCTTATTTAATGCACAAATAAACTATTGTTGTGGGCAGCAGATAGACACAACTGCATTGCTAAAAATTATGCAAAGAAATGTGAAATTGACAGAACATGCTTAATACATATATTGCAATCTGGGTTGTGTTTTAATCAATAATGATTGTGTATGTGTGTGTATGTGTGTGTGTGTGTGTGTGTGCATGTATGTGTGTATGTGTTAGGTTCAATAGCTACGCATTAAGTACTCTAATAATGAAGAAGGAACGTTGAAAAGCTCTGTTTTTTGAGACTTCCTGGATCTTATTAGTGTGTGAAAATAATACCCTGTGGAGAGTTTAGGAAAAAATTAGAATTAAATAATTTTCTTGAGTTAAATACCAAGACAGTCAGTTCACTAGTAATTTATTTATTTATTTGTTTGTTTGTTTATTTATTTATTTATTATAGATATTTTCTTTATTTACATGTAAATTTCTCCATTCCCAGTTTCCCCTCCAAAAA
>NW_022196898.1:87849166-87877681 GCF_008632895.1 Mastomys coucha
AGGGACATCTGGGTTGTTTCCAGGTTCTGGCTATTATAAATAAGGCTGCTATAAACATGGTGGAGCATCTCAGAATCTACCAAACTGAAAATGAAAGATATTGAGCTTAGAGTGGCTTCATCTGTGTTTAACATGTATAGACTTTTGGTGTTATTTTCCCCTAAGCACTACACTGTAACACCCCTTACCTCCTTGCTTATGGTGTAGTACATAGTTTGAGTGTGGAGACAGTGTACTATACATTTGAATGAGACTAAGCTATATGCAGGTATTATACTAAATTTTAATAAGCAACCTGAAAATGTGTATATGTTGCATCTGCAGGGCATCTGGAAGTAATCCCTAAAACATATGTATGGAGAAAATAAAAAATAACACATTTTTGAAAGTGTAAATATAATGCTTAGGAAGCTGCTGCAAATCCAGTCGGTTTATTATTTTCTTAGTACTATATTTATAAAATAATACCATTAAAGTTTACAGAATAGTGGCTAATTAAAGATACTGCAATATAAATTCCAATTAAGAAAATATCAAATATTATGTGTAAACCTGTTTAGTTTATAAAACAAGAAAAGTTTTTAAAGTGAGCTCCTATATAGGTTAAATATTTAACAAAATTTTCCATGAGCATCTATTTAAAACAGGTACAAATTCAATAAAATGTAGAAAGAAAGTTCATAAAACTTATTTGGAGGCTGACTCAAATTAAGACCACTAAGCTTGTAATCATGAGAATTTAAATACAGGTGCATTTGAGAATCTGATGAATTTTATGACTCATACAAAATTGGTCAAATCACTGTAAATCATTTCTCAGTTTTAAAATATTAGAAATGAATAATTTTGAAGATGGTGGTTTAAATAGGTAATTCTTTGACCAAAGGCAATAACTTGAAATTACTTAGAAAACACAATATTCTGACCCCAAAAGATTGGAGAATGACTATAGAAAATTTCATTTTAAGAAGATATTGTATGACATGTAAATAAAGAAAACATCTAATAAAAAAAAAGTTGAATCGTATGCTTACTGGTGTTTAGAACTGATACTTAGAGGAATCATGAAAGATCCTAATTTGAAGTTCTTAATCATGATTCTGCTGCTGAGCTCAAGCTTTGCACTCTCAGTGAAGAACACTTGACAACCATGGAGGCCAAAGACCAAAGATATAAGGCTTCCCATGTGAGTCTGTTAGTAGAAACAAAATTCAATACATATAACTTATATACACCAAAGTATTTGAAAGAGGAAACTACAATAATCATGCAAAAACAAACAAAAAACCCAAAACATGACCCAAAGACAAATGTCACGATTTTGCTCTTAAATTATAATTATAATTATAATTATAATTATAATTATAATTATTATTATTATTATTATTATTATTATTACTAACATCCACCTGCATGCCCTGTCTTCCTGCTGGAGGTGGGCTCTGTAAGTTCTCTCTCCCTACACTTGGGCATTTCATCTAAGGTCTCTTTGAATCCTGAGATTCTCTCACCTCCCACAGTCACAACTCTGACTCATAATTGTTCCTGTCTGAAAGAATTACAGGGATGGAAATAGAGAGGAGCCTGAGAAAAAGAAGGTCCAGCGACAGGCCCAAAGTAGAATCCAGCTCAAGGGAAGGTCCCAAGGCTTGACATTATTACTTAGGCTGTGATGCGCTCATAAAAATGGACCTACCATGACAGCACTCAGGAAGACCCAACAAGCAGCAGACTCAGTGGCAGACATTTGCACCCAATCAGTGGAGAGAAGCTGCTGACTCCTGTTGTTGAATTAGGGAAGACTAAAAGAAGCCGAGGAGAAGGGCAATCCTATAGGAGGACCAGCAGTCTCAATTAACCTGGACCCCCGAGATCTCTCAAACACTGGACCTCCAAACAGACAGCATATAGCAGGTGATATGAGGTCCCCAACACACATACAGTAGAGGGCTTCTGGGTCTGTGTTCATTCAGAGATGATGCACCTAACCCTTAAGAAACTGGAGGCCCCAGGAAGTTTAGAGGTCAGGTGGGGTGAGAAATAGAGACATCCAGGTGGAGACAGGGGGGAAGAGGTATAGGATGTGGAATGGTCGGAGGGTAGGCGGGGGCGAGGGTATGGATAAAATATGAAGTGTAAAAATGTTAATTAATTAATTAATTAATTTAAAAAATAGGGGCCAATCTCAGTCCCTGAGAGGCCAATATTGAGTCATTTGGACTGCCTGACCAATTATTGAGAAGGTGGTTTTTTGGGGCTCACTTCTGATTTTTTCATTTCCTATTTTGTGCCATCAGTATCTGGCTATTTACTTCTAACCCCATCTTCATGCTCCTTTGTACTCCTCGGGTTTCTGTGTTTGTTCTATGCTGTACTACATGTACTTACATGTATTACATGTAAAGATTTGGAAGTTGGAACCTCAGCTGAGAGAGAACATGTGGTAATCTCCTATCCTAATTGATACATTATCTCTATATACCTTTATAGCTACTGTTGAGAGTTTATTTTATAATATTTGTTTTATTTTTAAAATTATTTTATTTATTTACATCCAAAATGTTGCTCCCCTGGTCTTCCTTCCCAGAGTTCTTCATCCTCTCTACCCTTCCCTTTGCCTCTGATAGGGTGCTCATCCCTCCTGGGCATCCCTCTTTCCTGGGACATCACATCTTTACAGGATTAGGCACATCCTCTCCCACTGAGGCCAGACAAGGCAGTCCTATGCTAATATGTGCCAGAGTCCTAGCACCAGCCCATGTGTCCTCTTTGGTTAGTGGCTTAGACTCTGGGAGCTCCCTGGGGTCTGGGTTAGTTGACACTGTTGGTCTTTCTATGAGGTTGCCATCCCCTTCAGCTCCTTCAATCCTTCTCCTAACTCTTCCATAGGGGTCCTGCATGTAGGACAATGTAGATTGATCCATAGTTATCACTTTGCACAAAACTCAAGTCCAAGTGGTTCAAGGACCTAAACGTAAAACCAGATTTTTTTTTGTTGTTTATTTGTCTTTTTGTTTTGTTTTTTATTTTTTTATTTTTGAGGGGAAACTGTGAAAGGAAATATTGTATGGCATGTAAAAAAAGAAAATATCTAATAAAAAGAGGAAAAAAAAACATTTTATAAAGTTAGAAGTCCCACAACCTTACAAATTCAAACACTTTAAACACTGTCTCTTTAAAAGTATTCAATCTCTTTGCCTTACAGAGCTTTTTAGTTTCATGAAGTCCTGCACATCAATTGCTGATGTTAGAGCATAAGCCATTGTTCAGTTCAGGAAATATTCCCCTGTGACATGTATTCAAGACTATTTCCCACTTTCTCTTCTATTAGATTCAATATATCTGGTTTTATTTTATAATATTTTAATGTTTTTTTAATCGGTAATTTTATTCATTTACATTTCAAATGTTAACCCCCTTCCCAGTTTTCCTCTGCAAATCCCTTATCCCATCCTCCACTCCTCCCTACTTCTATGAGGGTGCTCCCCTACCCACCACCCACTACTGCCACACCATCCTAACATTTCCCAATGCTGGGTCATTGAGCCTCCACAGGACCAAGGGACTCCTCTCCCATTGATGCCAGAGAAATTGAAAATACTAGAGAACTAGACAAATTTAAAACATCTTGTTATGTATTTGTATTTTAATTACTGTGACAATATCTTTATTTGATAATCAATCACCTATTCATTCAGCTTTATTTTACTAAGTACCCTTAGTTTCTCTCAGAGGATATTATCATTCCATTGCTGAACTTAACTTTGAATGGAACTAAAACTAATAATTTCTCTGATGTATGTATGTATGCATGTATGTATGTGTATATGTATATACATGTAATGTGGTGTTTATAAGCTGTCTATTAATAAGACAAATGTTTAACACTTATTTTAAATTAAGTGAATTATTTTTTCATGTATGGCTTAGGTTTACTTATGATTCCAGTAGGGGTACATAGAGAAAGTTCTCACTTCACTCTGGGTAATAGCTTTCATCTCCAGGGAAGGAACTTGAAAGAATGACCTCTATTACATGAAATGGCACTCTCTCTGCAAGTCATGTCTTCACTATGTTTTATAGCTATGATGCCCTACCTTTTATAGATATGTTCATTTTATATCCCTGCAGACATATAAGCCTCTACTATTTATAAATTTAAATTGTAATGTTTCTACTTACGATACTGATACATAAGGTAGAAAGAGTCTATGGACATCATTATCTTTTAAAATACAAAAGATGGGTCATCAGTCAGTATTTTTAAATTGTATTGTATGTATATCAGTGTTTTTGCAATGCAATAGTTGTGCATTCTGTGAGAACTGTAGTTAAAGTAGACAAAAATAAACGGGATAGGATCCTTTAGGTCTGGAGTTCCAGACTATTGTATGCTTCCATGTGGGTGCTGGGAAACAAACCAAGAGGTCCTCCACAAGAGCAGTACTTACTTTTAACTGAAGAATCATCTCTCTACCCCACTGAGTCATCAACTTAAAATGATTGCTTTCTTTTTTCTGTCCTTTTTTCTTGAAAATGATTAGGCAGTGGTTGCTTATACCTTTAATTCCAGCTCATTGTAGGCAGAGGTATGTGAATGTCTGAGTTCAAGGTCTACAGAGTGAGTTCAAGGACAGCCAGAGTTTGAAGAGAAAGGCTGTCTCAAAACAAAACAAAAAACAAAAACAAAGAGCAAAACAACCAACAACAACAAAGGAAGGATAAGAGGAAGGAGGAGCAGGAGGAGGAGGAGGAGGAGGAGGAGGAGAAAGAGGAGGAGGAGGAGGAAGAGGAGGAGGGAGAAAAAGAAATATGAAATATATTTCATATATCATGTGTTCTATTATGCTGTAAGATGTGTTTATCACCTTTTAAAATTAACAAAAAATGAATCCATGTTGGTCAAATAAGGACATTACTTTTCATTTATTAAAATGGTAACATATAATTCAGGTTGTATTTTATATTGTGACACGATGAGATTTTGCTAATTTTCTGATTTAAAAGTCAACCAATTTGCTGCTTCTTGTTGGCTTTTGAGGGTTTATTATAGTCAATATACTGAACTCCATTTCTCTCATCTCCTCAAACAAAACAAATACAATTTCCCAGATACTCTCTCCTCAAGTGTATTTGGAAACCTTTGAAGTGGTATGCAATTCACGTTTTGCCTTCTAACTGTTATATATTATTTGGAAACCAAGGAAACACATAGCACTAGTACAAAAGAAAATCTTACTATAGTCAGAAGCAGTATCTTCCATAATCAAATCTCAGCCTTTGTCAACAAGTTGCATTGGAATTAGTATAGGATAAGTAAAAGTCAAAAACAATGACTCCTCACATTAGTACAATTTAAAATTTATCACCAGATAGAATTTCTACAGTCTTTCTAAAAGTCATTGTTTTGTTTGAATATACTTGAACAATGAATTTGGGGATATTTCTGTTACCAAAGATAAGATTTTATCTAAAAAAAGAAGCCTGCGTCTAGCCAGAGTCTTTGACACTGGGGAAGTCTGAATACTGCTTAAAATTCTATCTGTAGTTGTATTTATGTTACTTCACCTGTGTCCTCGACACAGTCCCAGGATTCTGCTTTGCTTTCTATTAAAGTGAAAATTTATTTTTAACACAAGAAACATTTGAGTTGCCCCTAAGTCTCTAGTGAATCTAGCACAGAAAATCAAAGCTCATTATTGCAGTACGAAGTGAAAAGAAGCCTCAAAAGTTCAAGGAAGAGAGACACGTTTCTATTGATTTCAACAGTACAGAGAGTAAGATGAGATATATAAAAATCAGAGAGTAGGAATCAGCTTAAAATTATCACTCTAAGGGTTGAGGTCCTTGGAGTAATCAGTACATAATTATAATATTTTTATAAAATTTCAGCATAGATCTGTGAATGTGTAACATGTATTATTAGTATAATAAAGGAAAATGTAATTGTAGTATTATTTATTAAAATGCAGTATATATGTGTGTGTGTGTGTGTGTGTGTGTGTGTGTGTGTCTGTGTGAATGCATTTGAAACATGTGGTATTTTATCTCTGGGAAGTTAGTTTTAAAAATACCATACAGTTGTCATTATACAAGAGCTAACTGACTTTAAGAGTAGGAACTTAAACCTTGCTTTGGAAATAAAAATATGTATTTTCCTATGCTTGCAATTAGTGACTTTCAGTAGAATTCTTTGTGATAATGCAAATATGGTAGCCATTAGCTACATATTGCCACTTGTCTTGAAAGTGGCTACTGTAACTATAAATTATTAATTTAAATCATTATAAATTTAAGTGTAATGTAATCTTTATGTAAGTGAGTAATGTTAACGGCACTGGACAGGATAGCTACAGAAAATAAAATGTATTAAAACTTTGCTTCCAGTTTCTGTCTGTGCCCAGAGCTGATCTTGTGCCACACCATCCTGAACTGATCTTATGCCATAGGACTCCATATCCAAATAACAGCAGGAGACAGCTGGGGTCCCAGGAGTGTGGACATACCTGTGAGCACAAGTAAGAGCACTACTTCTGCTTCGAGGGACCTGCCCCGGAGACCTCAGGACAGAGTAACAAAGTTACAGCCAGGAACAGGATCCTTCCAGTTTCACCTGCACCCCAAAGCTGAACCTGTGCCACAGCTCTCCATACCCAACTTCCTCCCAGAGAGAACTGGTATCCCAGTAGTACTGAGACACAGGGTTGCAGGAGGGACAAGACACAGTCAGAGACAGCAAGACTAACTAACATCAGAGATAACCAGATGGCAAGAGGCAAGGACAAGAACATAAGCAACAGAAACCAAAGCTACTTGGTATCATCAGAACCCAGTACTCCCACCACAGCAAGCCCTGGATAGTCCAACACATCAGAAAAGCAAGACTGATTTAGAAACACATCTCATGTTGATGATAGGGAACTTTAAGAAGAACATAAGTAACTCCCTTAAAGAAATATAGGAGAACACAGGTAAATAGCTAAAAGCCCTTAAAGAGGAAACACAAAAATCCCTTAAAGAATTACAGGGAACACATAAACAAAGAGGTGAAGGAATTGAACAAACCAACCAGGATCTAAAAGTGGAAATAGAAATAATAAAGAAATCACAAAGGGAAACAATTGTGGAGATAGAAAACCTAGGAAAGAGATCAGGAGTCATAGATAAAAGCATCACCAACAGAATACAAGAGGTAAAAGAGAGATTCTCAGGGGCAGAAGACACCATAGAAAACTTTGACACAACAATCAAAGAAAATGCAAAATGCAAAAAGCTCCTAACCCAAAATATCCAGGAAATCTAGGACACAATGAGAAGACCAAACCTAAGGATAATAGGTATAAAAAAGAGTGAAGATTCCCAATTTAAAGGGCCAGTAAATATCTTCAACAAAATTATAGATTAAAACTTCCCTAACCTAAAGAAAGAAATCCCCATGAACATACAAGAAGCCTATAGAATTCCAAATAGTTTGAACCAGAAAAGGAATTCCTCCAGTCAAAACACCAAATACACAAAACAAAGAAAGAATATTAAAAGCAATAAGGGAAAAGGTCAATTAACCTATAAAGGCAGACCTAGCAGAATGACACCAGATTTCTCACCCGAGACTATGAAAGCTAGAAGATGTTATAAAGCTAATCAGATGTTATAAAGACCCAAAGAGAACATAAATGCCAGTCCAGGCTACAATACTCAGCAAAACTCTCAATTACCATAGATGGAGAAACCAAGGTTTCCTTGACAAAAACAAATTTACATGATATCATTCCACAAATGCAGCACTAAAAAGGATAATAGATGGAAAATGCCAACACAAGGAAGGAAACTACACTCTAGAAAAAGCAAGAAAGTAATCTAACAAACTCAAAAGAAGACAGTCACACAAAGATAAAAATAGCAGGAAGTAACAATCACTATCCCTTAATATCTCAACATTAATGGACTCAATTCCCCAATTAAAAAAAATAGAAACACAGACTGGATATGTAAACAGGACCCAGCATTCTGCTGTATACAAGAAATGAATCTCAGTGTCAAAGACAGACACTACTTCAGAATAAAGGGATGGGAAACAATTTTCCAAATAAATGATCTTAAGAAAAAAGCTGGAGTAGCCATTCTAGTATTGAATAAAATCAGCTTTCAACCAAAAGTTATCAAAAAAGACAAGGAAAGGCACTTCATACTCATCAAAGGAAAAGTCTACCAAGAAGAACTCTCAATAATGAACATCTATGCTCTAAATGTAAGGACACCCACATTCATAGAAGAAACTTTACTAAAGCTCAAAGCACACATTGCAACTCACACAATAATAGTGGGAGAATTCAACACCCCACTTTCATCAATGGACAGATCATGGAAACATAAACTAAACAGAGACATTGAAACTAACAGAAGTTATGGAGCAAATGGATTTAATAGATATCTATAGAACTTTTCATGCTAAAAGAAAAGAATATAACTTCTCAGCACCTCATGGTACATTCTCCAAAACTAGCCATATAATCAGTCACAAAGCAGTCTTCAACAGATACAAGAAGATTGAAATAATCCCATACATCCTACGATATCATCACGGATTAAGGCTGGTCTTCAGTAGCGACGGAAACAACAGCCCACATACACATGGAAGCTGAACAACAACCTATTCAAGGATAACTTGGTAAATGAAGAAACAAAAAAAGAAGTAAAAGATTTTTCAGAATTTAATTAAAATGAAGACACAACAAGCCCAAACTTGTACGACACAATGAAAACAGTTCTAAGAGGAAAACTCAGCTCCAAGTGTCTCCAAAAATAAAACTGGAGAGAGCACATGCTACCACTTTAACAGAACACCTGAAAGCTCTAGGAAAAAAAAAAGAAGGAAAATATGCCCAAATGGAGTAGAGAGCAGGAAATAATCAAACTCAGCACTGAAATCAACCAAGTAGAAACAAAAAGAACTATACAAAGAATCAACAAAGTGAGGAGCTGGTTCTTTGAGAAAATGAACAAGATAAATAAATCCTTAGCCAGACTAATCAGAGGGCACAGAGACAGTATCCAAATTAACAAAATCAGAAATGAAAATGGAGATATAACAGCAGAAACTGAGGAAATTAAAAAATCATCAGATCCTACTACAAAAACCTATACTCAATAAAACTGCAAAATCGGGATGAAATGGAAAATTTTCTAGACAAATACCAAATACATAAGTTAAATCAGGATCAGATAAACCATCTAAACTGGCCCATCACCCCTAAAGGAATAGAAGCAGTCATTAAAAGTTTCCCAACCAAACAAAGCCCAGGACCAGATGGGTTAATTGAAGAATTCTGTCAGACCTTTAAAGAAGACCTAAAACCAATACTCTTCAAACTATTCCACAAAATACAAACAGAAGTAACACTACCCAGTTCATTCAATGAAGCCACAGGTATACTGTACTCCTTGGAGATGGAATGGTTTCTGTCTAATCAGGAACTTCTCACAATTTCCTTTCATAGAGGAATTCATAAGAGAGTTTTTTTCTACTTCTATCATGTTTAATGTCCATATAGATTTTAAAAACTCATTGAATGGATAGCACTTTTAGCTTCAGAAGATATCATGTATATTTAAGAGGCATTTAACTATTATAAATTGATTTGATGACTTAAAATATTAATACTGAATTATGCATTTTAAAATGCATTTTATTAGTTTAATAAAAGAAAAGAAAAAACTTTATCTTACAATCCTGAGATTAAAAAAATAATTTACTATATAAAAGTACATATTTATTTAAAAGTATTTATAAAATGATAAATAGTTTTATATTTAACATTATATAATCTAATTAGTACTTTTATATATTTGGACTATTAAAATATTGCAATATGCCAAAATATAATTTTGATTTATGTTATACTAACAAATTTTAAAAGTATAGGTGTCTTTGTAAATATACCTATTTCTTACATAAGTTTAAGTTAGATAAACACTTCTGAAATTTGAGAGTACACATGAATAAAATAGATGAAGAACTTGGAAAAGTGTATAAAGCCTTATTGGCTGCACCAAAGTGAGACTCTAACATTTAACTATACTTTTAAAAATCTTTAAGCAACAATATTGATAGTGGTTCATTGGTCAAAAGTTACTCAGAATTTATTGATTTCTTTGCAGTTATCTTTAGTATGCAGACTTGTAACAGTGTCTTCTGTAATAGGATAAGTTTGAAATTCTCAGAAATATAAATAATTAGAATTTTTGCCAGTCATATTAAATCAGAAATTCAAATGATGCATTTTGTCTGTTCAGAAGTCTTCTAAATAAACCTTATGCATACCAAAAGTGAAAACTGCACTGACTTATTGATTTAAAATGAATAGTTATAATGAGATTTATATGTTGTTATATTGTTATTAAGTCACATACATGTCTATATATTGTTTATTTTTTATTTATAGTATCTTTAATATCTATTACTCAAAATTTAAAAATCAAAGAATATACCCTCAAAGCATTTACATGCCTGGAGCCCAGTGAATACTTTTTTTCTGAAAAAACCCAGAGTCTTGGTGAAGCCTTAAGTGTGTATGTGTCGGCTATTGGCAGTTTTCAGCTTGACTATATCTCGAGTTAATTACAATTCTGAAATGGAGTGGACAACTGTCATCCAGATCTTGAGCCTGGAAGTCACATACGTTTGATCCAGATATTTAAGCATAATAGTTACGAAAATCTTAGGCCCAGGTACAGTAATGCATATCTTTAATTCTAAAAGACAGAATCAAGAAGATTTCTGAGTTCAAGGCCAGCCTGTGACAGTGCAAGTTCTAAGTAAATAGCTTAGGTCCAGCCATGGTGGTATACACCTTTCATTTAGGCCATACCTTCATCTGGAGGCCTACATAAGGACAATGGAAGAAGGAAGTCTCGATCTTCTTCACTCACTTACACTTATTTGCCAGCACATGTGTTGGAACCTACTTCTTCAGGATTCCAGTTTACACTGAAATTAGCAGAAGCAATTTCTAGATGCTTGGATTTCCCATTCAAAGCTACAAATTGTTGGGTTAGTTAGACTGCATCCTCTAAGTCATTCCAATAATTTCCCTAATACATAGGGATATTCCATAAATTTTGTGACTCTAGAGAACCCTGACTAATACAGTGCACTTTAGAGATTATGAAGAAATTAACTTTATAATTTTACTACCTTATGCAATTATCATTGTATAATTCAAGTTCATTTATTCTACTTCTTTAAATAATAAAAACAGTACCATGCATTTGGATCAATTTCTAGTATCTCTTATCTTTATCCTGAGACAATTTCAATAAAATACTTTCCTGAGATTGTTTTCATTCTAGCAAAATATATTTCTCTAATTAAAACTATAAATATTAGAAAATAGTGTAAAACTGTTCAAAGTAAGCCAAGGAATTTTTTCAATATTTTCTTCTTAATCTCTCCTTACACTGTGTTAAATTCCATTATACCCTCCCACTAGAAAACTGGAATGATCCAGAATATTTATGAAAAGACATTGTTTTCAGAACATGTAAATACTAGTTTCTTTCACAAAAGAATAAAAAACCACAAAGATAAATCATCTGTTTCAAATCTTTCTGTTTGATATTTTATATGCAATGAAGCTCTGTACTTCAGCTGGCATTAATAGCATGATACATTTATAAAATTAATTTTGATACATTTTAAATGAGCTGTGCTAATCACTTTTATATGTCGACTTGGCTAGGATATAGTTCATAATTATTCAATCAAAAATTAATCTAAAGGGTGATATGGTGATATTTTATGATGTGATGAATATCTACTACTATCTCTATGTAAAGATTATTCTTTGGAGAAAATAAAATTGTATACATTGATTGTGGTATCAACTCCTTCTTCAAAGGCACAAGCTTGACCTATTAAATATCTGAAAGAGGCTGTAGAAATGGATAATGAAAGAGAACAGAGCAATTTCTAAACAAAGGCAGAAATTATCTTAAGTTGAGGTAGGCAGAAATACAAATATTAAATTGGATTTAGGTGACCATTCATAACCACTTAGAAACAAAATAGGAAATGTTTTCTATTATTTGAGTGAATATATAGGTTATTATAAAAATATTAGAAATATTAGCATGATAAATTATTTTAATAAGTGCTCAGGTGGAGAGAGGAATATGACATTAGAAACTGAAGGAAAAGTAAACTGCTACATGAGGGCAGGTGAACTGCTAAGAGAGGCAGAATTTACAAATATATGACCTGGATAGTTACTGAACAGATTTCAAAGCAAACAGTTATAGATGTGATTAGTTTTCTTCATGATGTTCCCAACCAAATAAGATAAAAAAAGAAAACTATTAAAGAAAGAAATTACGGTAGAGCGAAAACATAATAAATTCTCTACACAATTACCCAAAGCCTGGGCATTTCCTGAGTGATAAGAGAGTTTCATTTTAGTGCTTATAATGTGGTTAATATTGTCTGATTCATTGATAGCTTCAGGATTGATAGTAGATTGCTTCAAAGACTAAGACTTTAATGTGTTCTGAGGACTTTCACTCCTTCCTTCAAGCTCTGGACAGAGTAAAAGAGATACAAAGTAAGTTGATCATTATGTTTTTTATTTTGTCTTGTTTTTGTTGTTGTTGTTGTTGTTTGTTTGTTTTGTCACTGTGACACATTGCCTGAGCAAACACATTAATGAAGTAAATATTTATTTTGGGTCATGATTTTATTAGTTCACATCTATGGTCAGTTGCACCATTGCTTTAAGGTAACAGGATCTTGGTATTACAATGAGACTTATTGGCAGAAGAGAAAGCTATTTACATTATGGCAGCCTAGAAGGAGATAAACAGACAGGGGTAGGCCAGAGACAATTCATATCCTTCTAAAATACACCAGTAATGACTGATTCTACAAATAAGATCCAATCTCTGGCAGTTTTTGTATTTTGTTTCTTTGTTTTTCTTTTTTGAGACAGGGTTTCTCTGTGTATCCCTGGCTGTCCTTGAATTCACTCTGTAGACGAGGCTGGCCTCAAGCTCAGAAATCCACCTGCCTCTGCTTTCCAAGTGCTAGGACTAAAGGCATGCTCCATCACTGCCCTGCTCCAATCTCTGGAAGTTTTTAACTACCTTCAAATTATTTCACAATATTGCAAATCTATCAATGTATTTTACAGCCTATGAGATCAAGGACCTTATGATACAGTCATTTCTGAAAGGCTCACCTAGATTGGTGTATCAGGCACCAATACTTTAAACATAAATCTTCTGGCAGGAGCTTCATAGGAAGAAATAACAATCACTGTGTCTATAAACAGGCCTATATCAGGAAATCTCAGTAAATAAAGAAATACACCCTATAAACCTCCAATCAAAATTTAGGGCATTCCCAAAGTGGGCAACATGAATGTACTGGTTAATTTTATATTAACTTGACACAGGTTAGAGTCATCTGAAAGAAGGCAACCCTAATTGAGAAAATGCCTCCATAAGACTGGATTTTAGTCAACCTTATTGATCACTGTTTTAATTAATCATTGAGGTGGAAGAGGCTATTGCTTTGTGGGTGGGGCCATCTCTGGGCTAGTGGTCCTGGGTTCTATAAGAAAACCATCTGAACAAGCCATGTGAAGCAAGCCAGTAAGCAGCATCCCTCCCTGGCTTTTTCATCTCCTGTCTCTAGGCTGTCACTTTGTTTGACTTTCTGTTCTGACTTCCTTTGGAGATAGACTATGGTTGTAGAAGCATCAAACACAGAAACTCAAGCATGGCATGAGGGCCTGGAAGCAGAAGCTGATGCAGAAGCCATGGCAAAGTACTGCTTACTATCCTCCTCCTCTTGGCTTGCTCAGCCTATTTTCTTATAGAATCCAAGACTACCAATCTTGGGATGTCACCACGAACAATGGGATGGGTCCTCTCCCATCAATGACTAATTAAGAAAATTGCCTACAGTGTTGCTTATGATGGAATTTTTGAAGGCATTTTTGCAACTACAACTCCCTACTCTGATAACTTTACCTTACTTTAAGATGACATCAAACTAATCAGCCCAATGAACATGAGCAAGAGATCCAGAGTAGAGAAATTTTAAACCAGCAACATGGCTGCTTTGGTAAGGCACCACATCCAAAGATATGATCCAGCTGAAATTCAGGAAAGCCACATACCTTTAAACCCTCTGGCTGAAATACAAACACACTTTAGTTAACATTTGAATCCCAGACAATAAGATCTCATTGAGGGGGAGACAAAGTGATGAATCAGAGAAAGATCTGATAGAATAAATCAGAGATAGGATATGCTCACCTCTCATTAGAATTTATAGAAAGAGCAGTGAGGGAGAGCGAGTCAATTGAGTTCAGTTCGTTGCAGTACAGTGCAGTTCCATTAAGTTCAGTTGTATTTGGAACAGTTTAGTTCATCAAGTTCAGAAGCAGTCTTTCTAAGCAGAGCAATTCAGTCAGAAGCCAAGAGAAGGTAATTTTAATCAGTCAGCTTGGAGAAGAAGTTGAGCCAAAACAGCTGAGTCAAACCATCCTAGTCAGAGTTCAGAAAGAGCAAGAGAGGGTGGGTTTATTCAACTGTAAATCTTGGATGCTGAAAGCTTCTAGGTACAGGCTAGGATTTGGAGCCTGAAAGATAAAACATTCAAGGTCTGGGCTTGCTGAAGATTAGATTATATGGTGCCTAGAAGCTAAAGTAGGAATGGTTAGTACAGAGAATAAATGCTCTGGGCTCAGCTCAAGCCCTATATTTTCACAGCTTGTGTACAGTTCTTATCTCATTGTTTCATCTGAGGAAATAAAAGCTACATTTACACTGGAGATATAGAGAATATGTTTACACAAAAACTTGGTATAAATTTTCTTAATATGTTTAAAAACATGCTGGGATTTATGAACATTTTTCTCTACCTTTTGCTTTTGAATTGGAGTTCCTACATAAGGCTTTCTTTAGAACTTAAATCATGATCCTTTCTTCTTATGTTTTTGTTTGTTTTGTTGGTTGGTTAGTTTGGGGGTTGTTTTTTGTTTTTAGAGGTATATGGTTCATAGTCAGAATCTTATCTATCTGTAGTTTGTAATATATAACCCAGGTGAAGAAATTTAGAATTTCTTAGCTGATTATATTTGAATGGAATTTTGGGTACTTTATTAATGCTCTAATGGATTGAATATTTGTAAGACTGTTCCACTGACTATTTTTCATGTACATAACAGTTACAAATACTTGGTGATAGGATATTAAACACTGGCCTCCTCAAATCTCTGACCATATTCTTGTACTTTCAGTTGTGAGCCTAGCCTTTAATGGCTGAGCTCTCTTTCCAACCCATCCTACCATATTCTGTTATCTCCCTTATTGTTAACATTTTATTTGGTGAGTTAAATTTTTATAGGATTAAATGGATGTTCTTTATAATAAAATAGCCTTGGTTATATAACTGAACTATAAATAAAATCTTAGGGATCATTACAAGAGGTTGAAAATTAAAATAAGAAATAAAGAGCAAAGAGTAACAGAGATAAGCACAACTTACAACCACAGGCATGGAGAGTGGTATGATGTGCTCACATGGTCATGCATGAAGCATATTCAGGAAAAGCAAGAAATTCATCTCCTGTCCAGGGTCTTCATAATGAATTTAGTAGTGACCACATTTTAATTTCAAACATTTTATCTCTGTAATTTCACTAGGAAGTATCTATATTGTTTTTTGAAACACCATTTGTGTCCATTTGTTTGAGCAACTACAGAAAACTTATGCATTAACTAAACTAATTTACTCAAAGATAAAGCTGGTATTTATCAATGCATGCAAAAAATATTTCAAGCCAAGCCCCTTTTTATCTTTATTATTATACAGCAATTACAGTTTGTTAGGTACCAATTGATAGTAAAAGTTGATGTGAAAGCATCAAGATTTTGTGAATACCTCTTTATTTTCCTTTCTAATTTGAGAGTAATAGTAGGAATACTAACAATGAAATTGGATTTGGAGCAAATGTTTTTATACTGTCTCTGTAAAATTAAAGCATTATAGCAGAATTTTAATCCAATGACATGGCTCCTCTAGCAAGGGATCTCATTCAAAGGCCTTCTAGGTGTATCTGATCTGGCTGGAATACATACACATTCTGGATAACAGTATTATCTGGCTGGAATACTGAAATCCTTAATACACACCTTTGATCAAAAACAATGACCTGTGTCTGTGACCAGTTTCTGTGTCTTGAAGGACAAAATGACTATTCAGAGAAAAAATTTACAGTATGAGTCAGAGTAAGGATAAGCCCAACTCTCATGAGAAGCTATTTAATAACAGTGCAGAGAGAGAGAGAGAGAGAGAGAGAGAGAGAGAGACAGAGACAGAGACAGAGACAGAGACAGAGACAGAGAGACAGAGATAGACAGAGAGACAGAGAGACAGAGAGACAGAGAGACAGAGAGTGAGGCAGGCAAGCAGGCAGACATACTAAATAGCAAGTTGATTCAGTTGAGATTCAGGGAAGTTGAGTTCATTATAGTTCTGTGAGTGCAATGCAGTGAAATTGAGTTTGTTTGTGAGTTCCTGTAAAAGTAGTTGAATCCAGAGAATAATAAACCATCAAATTAGAACAGACTGTGGGATTTGATTTGATCCGAAGCAGAGCGATTAAGTTAGAAGCTGAAAGAAGCAAGTTTGACTCAGTCAGCTTGAAGAGGAATTTCAGTCAGAAGAGCTGAGTTGAACCAGGTAGGCAGGATTCAGAAAAAGCTAGAAAATGTGACCTTATTCAACAGGAAGTCACATCTGGTGAAGAAAAGTTACATTTACAAAACATCGTATTAGCAAATGTAATGATTTTGAAAACACTAAGAATAATCAATTCTATTTAAGTTACAATTTTTATAACTTATAGAACAGTTATAAAGTCAATATTAATAAGTATAATCACTTACCAACAGGTCTCAATAGACCTATTAATTAATAATTGACATGGCACGTATATTACTGCTTGATGTTTAAATACAATATGATAGAGAGATGTAATTTTTAAGGTCAAGACTATGATTTTCAACCAGCTTTAAATAAGTGAAGGATAAGTTAAATAATGAATTATATTACTATTTAAAAGGACACATGCCTTTTTAAAGATACAAACACATGTATCATAATATTTAACACTCACAGATTTTGTGACACTATTACACTGATGACTAGTGATTCCCTCTCACCAGTTTCTATGCATGCTAGATCACCTCACTTGTTATGTTTAGAGTGGGACATCACTGTTTCAGCAGTTTAAGTGGCCATGGTTGAGGCATAGCATTCAAAAATCTTTACAGAGTCCTTCACAAAGCCTTAGGCTTTGTATTCTGTAAGTAGGGGTTCTGAGGTAGATCAACATTGAAAAATAATTTTATCTTCTAATGGTACACATCATAGAGGTAGAGGGTGATGGACAACACCTTCAACAATTCCATTAGTATCTTATCAACCCCATAGAGCAGTGGACAATAGGACAAAAACTCATTTGGCTGAGTCTTTATTATGTTTTCTGGTTTTGACATCTCCTTGAAGATGAGAAACCTTGAAAAATTGTTAAGCTCTATATTGAGACAGAAGACAGAGTCACCTACAAGTAAAGAATTGGGGTGCAAGAATTGGAAAACATCACCCGTTCTTCTTTCATATTTATAATAAACAGATTTCATGGTGAAATGATAGGTTTGGCAATTTGTAAAAATTATAAATGTTGATGAAATTCATGTATAATATATTTCAGCTATAAAATACTGTCTAAAATAAAAAATGTCAAAATAAATTTAATATTTTGTCATTTATCTACAGAAAAAAATCCCCCCATGAGGAGGTGCATTGGCTTTTTTGCTAATGTTTTCATATCAGTGGTTGTCTCTGTGAGAGGCTTTGCCTATTGTTACAGAAAAGAACCTTGACATTGTAATACTATACTGTTTTATTCACAGAGACTGAGCCTGTCAAAATACTTGAAATGAAAACTAAACTCTCTGGATAGCGTTATAAAATGATTGACCTTATTAAAGAACAATCAGTTCCCTTGAGAATTTTTTTTTAAGAGACCTGCAAAAATCTAGCCAGAGAACATAAATCTTTTAATATATAAGATATGCACACTGCATGGTAGAGGGATAGGTCTTTCCAAACTATTTTCAGGTGAAAATTAAATTTTCTTAGTTTATTTAGCAATGATATTAATCAAAATTTGATTTAATATTTTGAAGATGATAAATGACAGCCTAAACAACATAATTAGAAGATACTGTTTTAAATTCATTAAACAAATCTGTGCCAGCCATGGAGTTGCAAGAATCTTATACTTAAAAGTAAATAGAGCCTTTGAAAATGCCATATTAGAAAAGAAAATATTTAAATGATTATACTTTTGTTTGAACATGAAGGAGATAGTCAGTAAGTCTCTTTTGAATTCTATATAAATAAAAGTTGGGATAATTACATGGCAGAAATAAATTTCTTCAGAAAAAAGTACTAAAGGCCTCTGCTAATAATAAGAGTCTTAAGGCAATATTAACGCTTTGTTATATTAATGCCTGGCCATTTAGGCAACTATAACAAAGTGAAATAAGCTTGATATCATGTGAATAAAGAATCATATTCCCAAATATTCAAGATACTATGAAATTTGATATTAAGGAGGTTGAGAATTCATTATCTACTGGGTATCATTCTGGGTATCATTCTTTGTGAATAATGCCTTCTGACTTCCTACCCATCACTTCCTACCATCAATATATCATCACATATTATGTGTAAGGCAGGTCTTCCAGGCCTCATTTTGAAGGACACCACTCTACTGAGGTAACCATCTTCATCTTGTGGTCATTTCCCAGAGTTCCCCCTTTGACCTGCACACTGATGGCTAGATTTCAACATGGATATCCAGGAAGGTTGTAATTATTAAGACTATAGCAATCAAATAGCAGCACATGCATTACTCACAAGTCAAAGAGAAATTACAGCAGGCAGAGACAATGTTAACAAATGTTCGTTGAAAATAATATTTGTCGTCAACAATTTAGAGACTTCTAGAATTTATGAAATGACTTAGAGGTGGGAAGAACTACTGCTCATAGAGAAAAACAGCTTTAATTCACAGTACCCTTTGGACAACCAACTTCTAACTTTAGCTGTAAGGAGTTAACTCCCTCTTTTATTCCCCATGAACTCCTGTAGGTATGTAATATATATATATATATAATCATATAGTCTCACAAATGTATGTATTATATATTTTCATGAGTTACAGAATGTCATTGGAAACTTATATCTATGAAAAAGAATCAAATGAACCCTCTAAAATGGAAAATAAAAAGGGTAAATGGCAGTTACAATGCCATAGTCTTTAACTCCATACAACAGAAAAGATGCAATGAAGTGAACTGTAGTTTAGTTAAACAACAACAAAAAAAAATCCAACTTAAGTTCAGAATTAAGAATTACAAAGATGCAGAGAAAACCACAAGGGATTAGAAGAAAATCTCACTATTTTTTTATGCTTAGTCATTTTTTGTTGGTTATTTTATTTATTTACATTTCAAATGTTATCCCCTTCCTGGATCCCTCCCAAGCAACTCCCATCCTATCCCCCCTCCTCCTGCTTCTATGAGGGTTCACTCACTCCCATCTCCCTGCCCTAGCATTCCCCTGCACTGGGGCATTGAGCCTTTATGAGACCAAGGGCCTCTTCTTCCATTGATGGCCAACAAGATCATCCTCTGCTACATATACAGCTGGAGCAATGGGTCCTTCCATGTGTACTCCTTGGTGGTTTAGACCCCATGAGTTCTGGTTGGTTGATATTGTTCTTCCTATGGGGCTGTAAACCCCTTTAGCTCGTTCAGCCCTTTTCTGTAACTCATAAACTGGGGACTCCATGATCAGTTCAATGGTTGGCTGTGAGCATCCACCTCTGTATTTGTCAGGCTCTAGTAGAGTCTCTCAGAAGGCAGCTATATCAAGCTCCTGTCAGTGTGTACTTCTTGGCATCCACAATAGTGTTTGTGTTTGGCAACTGTATATGGGATGGATCCCCATGTGGGGTAGTCTCTGGATGGCCTTTCCTTCAGTTTCTGCTCCACATGTTGTTTCCATATTTATTCCTGTGACTATTTAGTTACCCCTTCCAAGAAGGGCCAAAACACCCACAATTTGGCCTTCTTTCTTCTTGAGCTTCAAGTAGTCTATGAATGATATCTTGAGTATTCTGAGCTAATATCCATTTATCAGTGAGTGCATACCATGTGTGTGTGTGTTCTTCTGTGATTGGGTTACATCACTCAGGATGATATTTTATCTACTTGTACAAAGCTCACATACAAGTGGATCAAGGACCTCCACATAAAACCAGATACACTGAAACTAATAGAAGAGAAAGTGGGAAAGAGCTTCAGATACATGGGCACAGGGGAAGTTTCCTGAACAGAACACCAATGACTTATGCTCTAAGATCAAGAATTGACAAATGAGACCTCATAAAATCACAAAGCTTCTGTAAGGCAAAGGATACTGTCAGTAGGGAAAATGGGCAACCAACAGATTGGGAGAAAATCTTTACCAATTCTCTATCTGATAGAGGACTAATAACATATATACAAAGAACTCAAGAAATTAAGACTCCAGAAAGTCAAATAACCCTATTAAAATGTGGTACAGAGCTAAACAATGAAAGAATTTTCAACCAGGAAACTCGAATGGTTGAGAAGCACCAAAAGAAATGTTCAACTTCCTTAGTTACCAGAGAAACAAAAATCAAAATAACTCTGAGACTCCACCTCACACTAATCAGAATGACTAGGATAAAAAAAATCAGGTGAGAGCAGATGCTGGCAAGGTTGTGGAGAAAGAGGAATACTCCTCCATTGTTGGGATTGCAAGCTGGTACATCCACTGTGGAAATCAGTCTGGCGGTTCCTCAGAAAATTTGACATAGTACTACCGGAGGATCCAGCTATACCACTCTTGGGCATATATCCAGAAGAAGTTCATAAGGACACATGCTCCACTATGTTCATAGCAGCCTTATTTATAATAGCCAGAATTTAGAGAGAACCTATATGTCTTTCAGCAGAGAAATGGATACAGAAAATGTGGTACATCTATACAATGGAATACTAGTCAGCTATTAAAAAGGATGAATTCATGAAATTCTTACGCAAATGGATGGAACTAAAAATTTCATTCTTAGTAAGTGGTAAAGAGTTAGGACAGCTTTTACAAACAATTGTTTCCCTTGCAGAGGTGCCAGATTCAATCTCTAGCAACCGCAAGGCAATGCAAAACTATATAAACCCAGGCCCAGGGATTTATCTTTTTCTTCTGACTTGGGTGGATATCCTGAAGACATATGGTACACATATAAACATATACACAAAATACTCACAAAAATTAGATAATAAATTGTGTAAATAAAAAAACTAACTAAAGGTAGTTTAAACCCATGAAAATAAAAAAAAAATGAAAGTCTCATAAATGTTATAGAGGAAATTATATTAAGAGTAATAACTAATTAGGCTATATTTTGTTTTTGTCTATTGAAATTCCTTCTTCCTACTTATAGTTCAATTTATTATTTTTTTAATTGAAAATAGATTCTTCTCTCATATAATATATCCTGACCATGGGTTCCCTTCCCTCCACTCTTCCCTACTTTCTTCCCCTTTTCTCCAGATACACTCTTCCTCATTTCCACTTCAGAAAAGAGCATGTCTCCAAGAGATGATAGACAGAAAGGACAAAGCAAGATACAATAAGACAAAGCAAAAACTCTCCTATCAGGGCTGGGCAAGACAGTGGAATAGGAGGAGAAGACTCTCAAGGGCAGGCAAAGAGCAAGGGAGACATCCAATCTCAGTTTTAGGAGTCCCACAAAAACACCGAGCAAATAGTCATAACATATGCAAAACACTGGGTACACATCCATGCAGGCTTCATAGGCCTCATGCTAGCTTCTTCAGTTTGTGAGCCCATGTGAGTCCTGCTTAGGACCACCTTCTCCTGGTGTTCTCCCTCTCCTTTGAATCTTATTGTTAAAAAAAAAAATGCTGGATTTGATGATTGAATACAGGAAGGACTCCCAGGTGGAACAGTCTCTGGATTGTCCTTCCTTCAGTCTCTGCTCCATAGTTTGTCTCTACAACTCCTTCTATGGGTATTTTGTTCCCCCTTTTAAGAAGGAATGAAGTATCCACACTTTGGCCTTCCTTCTTCTTGAGGTCTTTTTATTTTATTTTATTTTTGTGGTTTGTGGATTGTACTTTGTATATTCTGATCTTCTGGGCTAATATCCACTTATCAGAGAGTGCATAGCATGTGTGTTCTTTTGTGATTGGGTTATAGGGACTAAACCACCAACCAAAGAGTACACATGGTGGGACTCATGGCTCCAGCAGCATATGTATAGCAGAGGATGGCCAAGTTGCTCATCAATGGGAGGAGAGGCCCTTGGCCCTGTGAAGGTTCTATGCCCCAGTGTAGGGGAATGCCAGGGCCAGTAAGCAGGAGGGGGTAGGGTGGTGAGCAGGGGGAGGAAGGAGGGAACAGGTTTGTTTATTCCTTTCTTTTTCTTTTTTTCTTTTCAGAGGGGAAACTGGGAGAGGAGATATTATTTGACATGTAAATGAAGAAAATATCTAATAAAAAGAATGCTGGTTACTAAGATAGATCAAGTTTCAATTTTCTGGAAAAGTTCCATATTGATTTCCAAAGTGGTTGTCAAGTTTGCAATTCCACCAGCAATAGAGGGATGGTCCCCTTGTTCTAGATCCTCACTAGCATCAACAGTCACTTGTGTTTTTTATCTTAGCCATTGTGACAGGTGTTATGATAGAATCTCAGAGTCCTTTGGATTTAAGTTCCACTGATGGCTAAGGATGTTGAACATTGTTCCTGTACCCATTTTTTTAATCAGGTTATTTGGTTTGCTGACCCTTTCCTTACAATAGGTTGCCTTATTTGGCTTTAATTGAAGGGAGGTGCCTATGATTACTATAACTTGATCTGCCATGTTTGGATGAGATTCATGGGAGGGGAAGGGAAGTTATGAGGTGGTGAAGAGAGACTGGAGGAGAGCAAGGAGGGGAAACTTCCCTCAGGATATACTATATGAGAGAAGAATAAATTTAAAAAGTTTTTTAAATGAATCATGAAAATTTCAGGCAAGTTGATAAGACTACAACAAAACAATAAAATCATCCGGAGTGAAGTAATCCATAGCCAGAAAGACAAATATGGTGTGCACTAATTTATAAGTTGATATTGGTTGTTAAATAAATGATAATTAAGCTACAACTGCAGACCTAGAGAAGGTAGGAAAGGAGGAGGGATCTAGAAGGACACATGAAGCTCACAGGAAAGGGTAAATAGAATATAGATATATTTTAAAAAGTCAAATAACTACAATGTTCATGGTCTTCAAGATAGGTTGATATAGACACATTAGGAAAGTTTTTCTTTTGTAATAATTTTGGCAGAGATTTAAATAAGTAATTAAATTAATATTATATCCTATAATGCATAACTCAAAACGAAGTGAATCTTTAACATAGAAAAAAATTTTTTTTAATTTCTACTGAAAACTAATCATTGAAAATTTACTTCAGAGGCAGAGCAGCAGACCACTGATTGAAAACATGCTTCAAAGCCTCCCTGTTGAGGGTTAGCACTCCTGGTACCAGAAGGCCCTGTGCAAGTTCAAAGAAACAAACAACAGACAATCCTATCCAGCCGAGATTCCTATGAGCAACAACGATGTTCTTCATGACACAATCACCATAAAAGTCCAACAGTGGTACACATACATTGATGGTATCCCACAGTTCTCTAATTGGACTTAAGACCAATTCAACAAAAGGATGGTTATACCTGGTTGTAGGAACCTAACCATCTAGGACTATGAAATCATAAATATTGGAGGAAAATAAGCAATCAGGTTAAAACAATATGATTCTACACATTTGTCATTATACCCACAGATAATTGTAATATTTACCCTGTGTCTTTATTACTGTCCTGTTAATATAAAAAGACTCAATTACCAAGGCAATTATTATTACAAAGAAGTCATTCAATTTCATACCTGTTTACAATTTCAGGGTTAGTCAATAATTATCGTGGAGAGAAGCAGACATGGCATAAGAGGTAGAGCTGAGATCTTTATCTAGATCCTCAGGCAGGAGAGAGGGAGAGAGAGACAGAGACAGAGACAGAGACAGAGAGAGAGAGAGAGAGAGAGAGAGAGAGAGAGAGGGAGGGAGGGAGGGAGGGAGGGAGGGAGGGAGAGAGAGAGAGAGAGAGACAGAGAGAGAGAGAGAGGGAGAGAGAGAGAGAGAGAGAGAGAGAGAGAGAGAGAGAGAGAGACGCTCATCTTGATGTGGACATTTGAAACCTCGAAGTCCACTTCTAATGGCATACTTCCCCCAATAAGGTCACATTCCATACTCCTTCCATAACCAGTCCATCAATTAGAGCCTAAGTATGGTAATACATAAGGTTATGGATGAGGGATTTTCACTTAAACTCTCCCTGGCCCCCATAGGCTCATAGCAATAACTTACTGTAAAATGTATTCAGTCCAAATTCAAAGGTCCCCATAGTCTTTCAGTATTGAGACTGTTTAAATTCCAAAGTCTCCTCCAAGACTCAAGTTGATCTCTTAACTGCAACCCCTGTAAAATCAAAATAAAAAAGCAGGTCATGTATTTCTAGCATATATTGGCACAGAATATGCAATGTCATTCTGGAATGGAAGAATGGAATGATAGCGAAGAAACACTGGAATAAAGCAAGGCCAAAACCCAACAAGACAAATCTAATTTCTGCATCTCCATGTTGGTGTCAGTGTTCTTCATATATCTAACTCCTTCACTTTCACAGTATCACACAATAGTCTCTAAAATGTCAACGCAGTAACTGTCCTGCTAAATGCCCCACCTCAGTATTCTTCCTAAGTCACAGAGGAAGATCCCATAACTTCTTCATGTGTCCTACTTGACTCTAAATTCACAACCACATGGATGAAGCTGCCATGACTTTTGCTTGCAGGGGTTGGAACCTGGGCTTCTCCTTGACTTGCATTTGCATGAGTTTTCCCTTATTGATGGTTTTCTTTGAGCCTTAAGCTTTCTTTTAATTCCTTTTCACAAGTTTTAGCTGTATGTTTCTTACCCAGAATGGCTATTCTTGTGCTTCCATTTTGAATCAGTTCTTTCATTAGACCTTTTATCTCCTTTGGTACTAGACTTGGCTTCACATTACTTTACCTAGTGGTCTTTTTCTCCCTAAACTCTACATTTTTTATTTCCTTCTGTTCATTTCATTGCAGATCTGCATAGCAGCCATTTGACAATGTTATTGCTTAAGCTGTCTTGAAAGCCTTTTTTTTTTTAACATATAGAAAGAGGGGAAAGGGAGGGGTGAGAGGAAGGAGAGAGCCCTTTTCTAAAGTCATTAATCCCAAACTCTTTGATTTAACCTCTGACAAAATTTTAGGACAAGGATAAAAAACAGATACATTATTTCTTAAAATATTAGAAAAATTGTCTCTAAGCCAACCAACTATGTTCTCGCATTCTGAAATCTCTTAAACTGGGCCACCATAGTGCACATTTCCATAAGCACTAGTATCTTCAATACTCCTATTAGAATGACCCATTAGAACACAGTTAAAGTGTTCACACCACTTTTCTAGACCAATATCACAAAGTCTTCTGTATTCCTCCAAGAAACAGCCAGACCTTTTACCACAATACTCTCTTCTGATACCAACTTCTATCTTAGTTACTATTCTATTGCTTTTAAGAGGCACTGTGACCAAGGCAATTCTCATAAAAGGAAACATTTAGTTGGGGCCTTGTTTACAATTAGATATGGGTAGTCTATGATAGTCCCAGTAGGAAGGAAACACGAATGGCATTGGAACAGTAGTAGGGCCATTTATAACTTAATCCTCAAGGGACAAGCACTACGGGGTGTGGGGGCAACCGTGGCATGGGCTTCTGAAACCTTAAAGGCTATAATTCCTCCAGAAAGGTGACACCTCCTCTAGCTAGTTCACCTGTCCTAATATTTTCTTCAACTGTCCATCAACAGGAGACTAAGTATGCAAATATGTGAGTCCTTGGGAGCCATTCTCTATCAAAGAACAACACTTATCAAGGAAACATCTTCCCTACTAAGAAATTCTGAGAGTAGGAGAAATAATTTTTACCCAGGAAGGAGCACAGTTGGTTATCCAACACCAAATGGGAGCAGAATCATGTCTTAAAATAAAGCTTTTACATTGTGGCAAACCAGTAATCAGAAATA
Organism: Mastomys coucha; assembly: GCF_008632895.1. Taxonomy (NCBI): domain Eukaryota; kingdom Metazoa; phylum Chordata; class Mammalia; order Rodentia; family Muridae; genus Mastomys; species Mastomys coucha. Next base: position 87,875,520 of record NW_022196898.1, read on the forward strand.
GGGAACTATTGGTATTCAACTAAATATTTTTCTTTCTTCTTCCCTTTGTATTTCACCTGCCCACCCTCCTCTTCAACTGTCTAATGCTACTACCGACTATCAGAGTTAGTAGTATCTATAAGTTAATTCTCCCTAGAAAACATACTCACAGACAGCCCAGAGGTAACTGTCCCCTTCCTTTGAGGTAACTTGAAATCAAGTTCAATTGCAATAAAGATGAACAAGTACAGACTTCTTTGCACACACAAAAGCAAAGTTAAATGAAATTTTCTAAAATTGAAGGAAATGGTTTCAGATGTAACTCACAACAGGTAGAAGTCAACTGTGGTATTTTACTTTCATTTACAGTTTTCTTTTGCCTCTATCATATTCTGAAAAGGATGAAGAAATTCACTAAGATGAGTTGCAATTTGGCTACAGTTGGTATACAGTAAAAATGAAGAACTATAAACAAATTTAAACAGATAAACAACTCTGTGGATCTCATCTATTTTTGAAAATAAGCCAATAGAGTTAAACTGAAAGGTAATTCCTACTCCTAATTATCAGCTTTTAATACACAAAGATGACAAATCACATATTCATAACAGAATTAAACTGTTAAAAATATTGTTTTCAAACAAATGTATTAAAGCTCATATAGTAAGGAAACTCAATATATAATTTAATTTCTCTGTCTTCCATTATTTTTTTAATTTTTTGACCTTGACCTAAAGCCACCATTAATTAAAATGAGTATACAAACATTATTTATTAAGAAATGAATCAGATCTACTACATTATCACACATCATAGGTTGTTTTCATCAATACAAAGGCTTGCATGATGGATGTTTGAGTAGTTAAAAAGGTTAATTAGCAGGCTCTTGATTTTCTCTTGAAACTTAAATAGTGCAAAGGTGAAACAGATGAAGGAGACTGAGCAAAAGCAATAAATACTAGGGAGTGATGGTGACATGGCAAAGCAAAGGACAAATAATCAGTATAACGTCATTCACTGTTTAGGTAGAGAGGTTAGAAACAAACTGTTGTAACATCTTCCAAATTCCAGAAAGCCTATATGGGAGATGTAGGGATTTTTTATAAAATAGTGAAAGCACAAAACACAATGTACTGGGGCTGGAGTGATGTGCTTGCAGGATAAGCCTAAAGATATGAGTTTCAACCTCCAAAAACAACACTGATTCAGACACAACAACGAAGCATGCTATTGTAAAGCTGGAGCTCTCATGTCACCATGGGAGACAGACACGAGCTAGACCTGGAAGTACCTGCTGCATGAAGCAGAAAACAACACACTCCTTGCTTCAAATATGGAGGGAAGGTGTTCTCTGACCTCCAAATACAGCTTTGAACACACAGTCATCCATATTTATATATACAAACATACACCACACATAGGCACAAAAGTAAATCATTGCATAAACACAAAATTTATCTGTAAACCTTCTTGAGTCCCTAGACTTGAGGGGATCTCAATCTGATTTTAAGAAATAGAATAATAAAATGACCACTCAGATTTAAGGCATGTGAACAGTCTCAGAGCACATAAAACCTTCTTGAAAATTCTTCCCTTGAGTTCCTGCCCTAATGTGAGAAGACACTTGTTACAAACTCCAACGTGTTTGAGGACTAAGTGTGTTATACGTAGAGACCTACATCCAACAGTGATTTGTGCACTTCCTTGGGAAGAATCCAGAGTTTCATCAGGGCGAAGGCCAGTGTTGGAATGAGTTTTCCTACCTCATATTCCCTCAGTGTGCACTCTGAGTGTTTGGTTTTTGTTTGTTTATATGTTTTTAAATTTATATATGTATGTATGTATGTATGTATGTATTTATTTTGTACTTCCTCTGATAATACACTAACAGAATGCAATGAAGTTTCATTGGTCAAAATGGGGCTGCATCATGATATCTGCAAACATGAATTTTCTCTTAAGTGTTTTCTATGTTTATAAAATAATTTAGTGTCTTTTCTCATTTTTTGAGACAATTCTGCATTTGTTTGTATAAAAAATCCACTCAAGAGTATTAAATTCCCCCCAGGAAAAGGTGACTATTTATATTTGTGCCTTCCTAAGAAAAATGTGACCATATGAGAAGTTGCTAATCTTTATGGTGGACTGTGAAGATCCAGATGTGGTTTCTTTTTTTTTTTTTT